>NW_027287696.1:300000-449493 GCF_047511675.1 Marmota flaviventris
AAGCTTTGCTTGCAGGTCACCAGACCAAGCTCTGGACATGGCCAAAGGTCACCCCAGAACCACCCACCTCACCAAACCCCCTACAAGGTAACAGATGGAATCCATCTTTGAAAACCTTACTCACCATCTGTTGGTGGCGGTGGCTACCAGCTCAGTTCTGCGGCTTCTCAGGTACGCGGTTTTCAACTCCCCTACCTCCAGCTGTGATAACTGAAGATTTTCTCACAAGTTATTATTATTTTTTTTTTTGGCGGGGAGGCGTAGCTATCAATGCAGAACAGCAACTGCACAGGTACCTGGTTTCCAACTCAGAGACTAAGAGTATGGAGGCTCAAGGTAGAAGCTCAAGCCCTCTCAAACTGGCTACCTCCACCACCCTTAGCAGAGACTCAAGCCAGGAATAGACAACTCCACCTACTGGAAGAAAACAGAGTTCTGAGAGACTTTTCTATTCTTGCTCTTCTCATCTATTCTCCTCTGCCCTTCCCCCTCTGGCCCTCACAATCTCAACATACGTGAAACCAAGAACTTTGCATTTAATTGGACTTTAAGAACTGAATCACCAGAATAGTATAATATAGAGGAATTGCATAAGCCCAATTCACCCCCCATTTATTTTGTCTTATTTTCATTCTCCCTCTCTTTCTTTCTTTCCTTGTTATTTTCTTTTTTTATTTCTCCCTCTATCCCACTTTCAACGTCCTAACTTTTACTATTTATACATAGGGTAGTTTTATGTATACAGATAAGGAATTTGAATTTATACATTCTTCCATAAATTACCCCTGTCTATTCATTACAGTTCTCCTCCAATTTGCTAAGATAGATTAATCTCATACCCTCATTCCTTTCCCCCTTAACATAGCATCCTACCCCTGACCATCAGTTCTCTATATACCACCAGAAATGTTATGCCTTTTATGAAACTAATGACTATATTCTAAATAATAATTGAAGCCAACATCTGTAGACATAGAATCTAAATATAAATGTATTTATAATCATTAGGCTTAGGCTTCGGGTTAGGGTTAGATTTAGTGTTAGTACTTGATCTATGGTTAGGGCTAGGACTAAAGATAGGGCAAGGGTTAGGGTTATGGTAAGGGGTAGGGTTAGAACTAGTGATAGGCTAGTGTGAGAGTTAGAGTTAGTCATAGGGCTAGGGCTAGGGTTATGTTTAGGAATAGGGCTAAATTAGGGCTCGGGTTAGTGTTAGGTTTAGACCTCAGGTTAGGGTTAGAGTTAGGGTTACATGTAGGGTAGGGGAGTGGGTTGAGGGCTAGGGCGAGGGTTAGTATTAGGGTTAGGACTCGTGTTAGGGTTAGGGATATGATTAAGGCTAGGCTTAGGGCTAGAATGAATGCTAGAGTTTGTGTTAGGATTAGGGCTAGTATTAGGGCTAGGGCTAATGCCAGTTGTAGGGTTATAGTTAGGGATATATTTAGTGTTAGGTTTATGGCTTGGTCCACTGTAAGGGCTAGGTTTAGGGTAAGGGTCAGGTTTAGAACTAGGGTTATTATTAGGGTCAGGTTCAAGTTTAGGGTTTTGTTTAGGTTAGAGGTAAGGTTTAGGGCTCAAATTAGCATTAGGTTTAGGGTTAGTGATAATGACAGGGTTAGCTTTAGGGTTTAGATGTGGTTTAGTGTAATTGATAGGGTTAAGGTTAGGCCTAATGTTTACCATAAGGGTTAGGGATATCATTAGGGTAATGGATAAGGTTAGACCTCAGATTAGGGATAGGGATATTTATAGGCTTTTTTGGGGTTAGTGTTAGGTTTAAGTTTAGGGTTAAAGTTAGGTTTAGGACTCAAATTAAAGCTAGGTTTTGGGTTAGGTCAGGGCTAGCGTTAAGGCTACAGGTAATGTCCGGAAGTAGGGTTATGATTATCACTAGTTATAGGGTTAGGGTTAGGGCTAGGTCTAGTGTTAGGGTTAGGTTTATGGTTATGACAATATTGAGCTAGAGTTAGTGTTAGGGTCAGAGTCAGTGTCCGGATTACTTTTCAGTTTAGAGTTAGGACTAGAATTAGATATAGGTGTAGGGCTAGGTGTAAGGTTAGGGTTTGATTAAGGTTCAGGGTTAGGGTTAGGGCTATGACTTGGTTTTGTTTTAGGGCTACGGGTAGGGTTAGGGCTAGTTTAACAATTAGTGTTAGGATTACGGCTAGTGTTAGTGTGAGGTTTAGGCTTAGGTTTAGGGTTAGATTTAGAGTTAGGTTTAGATCTAGGGTTTGAGCTAGGGCTAAGGATAGGGCTAGGGTTAGGGCTAAGGTTAGAACTAGGTTTAGGGTGATGGTAAGTAATTGGGTTAGAACTCATTGTCGGACTAGGGTCAGAGTTAGTCTTAGGGCAAGTGGTAGTGTTAGTTAGGTTTAGGCCTAGGGTTAGGGCTAGGTTTAGTGTTAGGTTTAGGGTTAGGGTTAGGTTTAGGGTAAGTGTTGGGATTATAGCTAGTTTTATGGCTAGGGTGAGGGCTAGAATTAGGGTTAGGGTTAGGTTTATTATTAAGGTGAAGTTTATGGCTAGGATGTGGGCTAAGTTTTGTGTTAGGGTTAGGATTAGGATTAGAGCTAGGGCAAAAGTCAGGTCTAGGGTTACAGTTAGGGATAGTTTAGGGTTAGGTTTATAGCTAGATCTATTTGAAGGGTTAGGTGTATGGTTAGGGTCAAGTTTAGAGCTAGGGGTATTATTAGGTTTAGGGTCAGGTTTAGGGTTTTTGTTAGGTTAAGGTTTGGGTTTAGGGCTCGAATTAGCATTATTGTTAATGATAGGGTAATGATAGTTTTAGGTTTAGGGTTCAGATTAAGTGTAGGGTAACGGATAGGGTTAGGGTTAGGGATAGATTTAGGGTTTGGCCTAGGGTTAGCATAAGGGTTAGGGTTATCATTAGAGTCATGGATAAGTTAGACCTAGTGTTAGGGCTAGGGTTATGCTAAGGATTAGGTCTAGGCTTAGGCTTAGGTTTAGGGTTAGGGCTATGGTTAGGATTAGGATTAGCTTTAGGTTTAAAGCTAGGGTAGGCCTTGGATTAGGGCTAGGTTTTGCAATAGGTTAGCGCTACAGCTAATGTAAGAACTTGTTATGATTCAGGCTAGTTTTATTGTTAATGTTAGGGCTAGGTATAGTATTAGGGTTAGGTTTAGGGTTGGGGTGGTGTTTAGGGCTAGGGTTACTGTTAATGTCAGGTTCAGTGTTCAGGTTAGGGTTATGGTTAGAATTAAAGCCAGAATTAGGTCTAGGGGAAAAGTTAGTGTTTGGCTTATGCTAAGGGTTATTGTTAAGGCTATGTCTATGTTTATCATTAGGTCTAGGTTTCGAGTTATGGCTAGATTTAGGATTAGGTTCAGGTCTAGGGCTAGTGTTAGGGTTAGGTTTAGGTATAAGATTACCGGAAGTGCTACTGTCAGGGTTCAGTTTAGGGTTAGGTTCAGGTTTAGACATATGATTAGTGTTAGGGTCAGAATAAGGGTCAGGGTTAGGGTTAGGGTTTGGGTTATGGTTAGAGCTAGAATGAGTGCTAGGGTTAGGACTAGTAATACAGTTAGGGTTTTGGTTAGGTTAAGGATTAGGTTTAGCATTAGGGTTAGGGTTTGGCTTAGGGTAAGGTATAGGGTTAGAGCTAGGGTTAGGGCTTGGATTAGGGCAAGGGTTAGGGTTAAAGCTAGGTTTAGGGCTCTGATTAGGGCTAGTTTTGTGTTAGGTTTATGGTTAGGGTTAGAGCAATGGCTAATGTAGGAACTAGGGTTACAATTAGGGTTAATTTTTGGGTTATGGTTAGGAATTAAACCTCTAGTGTAAGAATTAGGTTTAAGGTTAGGGTGATATTTACAGCGAGTGTTAGTTCTAGGTTAATAGTCAGGTTCAGAGTTAGTTTTAAGCTTAGGGTTAGGACTTGAAATAAAGCTAGGGTTACTGTAAGGTTTTGGTTTAAGTTTAGCGTGGTGTTTAGAGCTAGGGTGAGTGTTAGAATATGAGTCTGAGTCAGGGTTAGTATTAAGGTTAAGGTTAGGACTCGAATTAGGGCTAGGGTTATGTCTAGGTGTAGTATTAGGATTTGGTTTAAGTTAAGGTTTAGTGTTAGGGCTATTACTCGGTTTTTGTTTTTTGTTTAGGGCTAGTTTCATGATTAGTGTTAGCGTTAGTGCTAGTTTGTTAGGCTTAGGCTTAGGGTTAGTGTTAGAGTTAGAGTTAGAGTTAGATCTAGGGTTAGGACTAGGAATAAGGATTAGGCGAGGGGTATGGCTAGGTTTATGGCTATGTTTAGGGCTAGGGTTAAGTTAAGGGATGGGGTTAGAAATAGGAATAGGAATAGGGCTAGTGTAAGAGTTAGAGTTTGTCTTAGGGTTATGGTTAGCATTAGAATTAGGGATAGGGTTAAATTAGGGCTAGGATTAGGGCTAGTTTTAGTGTTCTGCTTAGTTCTAGTGTTAGGGTTAGGGTTAGGATTAAGTTTAGGTTACGGGATGGTGTTATAGCTAGGTTTAGTGGGAGAGTGAGGGTTAGAATTAGGTTAGGGCTATGGTTAAGGTTAGGGTTATGATTAGGGCTAGGTTTAGGGCTAGGATGAGGGCTAGGGTTTGTTTTAAGTTTAGGGCTAGGATTAGGGCTAGGGCTAATATTGGGTCTTGGGTTATGGTTAAAGATAGTTTTAGTGTTAGGTTTATGGTACATGTAGTGTAAGTGTTAGTTATAGGGTTAGGGTCATGTTTAGAGGTAGGATTATTTTTAAAGTCAGGGTTTGGCTTAGGGTTTGGGATAGGTTAAGTTTTAAAGTTAGGGCTCAATTAGCATTAGGGTTAGTGTTAGGTTAATGATAGAGTGAGGTTTAAGGTCTAGGTTTAGATTAGGGTAATGGATAGGGTTAGGATTAGGGACAGGGTTAGGTTTAGAGCTAGATTTAGCATTAGGGTTAGGGTTATGTTTATGGCAATGGATTGGGTTAGAGTTCGGGTTAGGGCTAGAGTTATGTTTATGATTAGGGCTAGGGTCAGGGTTAGGATTAGGATTAAAACTGGAGTTATGTCTCAGATTAGGTCTAGCTTTTGTGTTAAGTTAGTGCTAGGGTTAGGGTTATGGCTAATGTAAGTACCAGAGTTATGTTTAGGGCTAAATTTAAGATTAGGGTTAGGGCTATGTCTAGTGATAGGTTTAGATTTAGGGTTAGGGTTATGTTTAGAGATAGGGTTAGTGTTATGGTCAGAGTCAGTGTCAGGGTTAGTTTTAGGGTTCGGATTAAAACTCAAATTAGGGCTATGGTTTGGGTTAGGGTTTGGTTTAGGTTAAGAGGTAGGTTAGGGCTATGGTTCAGTTTTGTTTTAGGGCTAGGGCTAGGGTTAGGGCTAGTTTTATGATTAGCATTAGGGTTAGGGCTAGTGTTAGGTATAGGTTTGCCTTAGGGTTAAATTTAGTTTTAGAGTTAGGGTTAGGGTTAGGGTTAAGCTTAGGGTTATTATTAGATTTAGAGTTAAAGTTAAATCTAGTTAGGGCTAGGGCTAAGGATAGGGCTAGGGTTAGGGCTAGGATTACGGTTCTGGTAAGGGATTGGGTTAGAACAAGGGCTGGGGCTTGGGTGAGAGTTAGAGTTAGTCTTACGGCTAGGGTTAGGGCCAGGGTTAGGAATAGGGCTAAATTAGGGCTAAGATTAGGGCTAGGTTAGTGTTAGGGTTAGGGCTAGTGTTAGGGTTAGGGTTAAAAGTAAGGGTATGTTTAGTGCTACGATAAGGGCTGTGATTTGTGTTAAGTTTAGGGCTAGGATTAGGGATAGTGCTAATGTCAGGTCTAGGCTTACGGTTGGGGATAGTTTTAGGATTATGGTTATGGGTAGGTCTAGTTTGTAAGTGTTAGGTTTATGGTAAGTGTCAGCTTTAGAGCTAGGGGATTTATTAGGGTCAGGGTCAGAGTTAGAGTTTGGTTAAAGTTAGAGTTTAGGGTTAGGGCTTGAGTTAGCATTTTGATGTGGGTTAGGGTAATGATAGGGTTTTGTTTAGGGTTCATGTTAGGTTTAGCTAATTGTTAGGGTTAGGGTTCAGTTTTGTTAGGGTTCACATTATGGTAAGGCTTATGGTTAGTATAATGGACAGTTTAGGGCTATGTTTTGGGCTAGGTTTATGTTTAGAAATAGGCCTTGAGTTACGGTTAGGCTTAGGGTTAAAATTAGGGTTAGGGTCAGGGTTATGTTTAGCATAAGGGTTAGGTTTTGAGCTAAGGCAATGCCTAGGGTGAGGGTGAGGTTTAGGGTTAAGTCTAGGGATAAGATTACAGTATGGTTTGGGTTAGGGTTAGGATTAGGTCTAGGTCATCATTAGGGGTAGGTTTAAGGTTAGGGTAATTGATAGGTTTAGATGTAGGGTTAGGGTTATAGTTAGGGATAGATAGAGGTTTAGGCTTAGGATTAGAGCTATGGTTAGGTTTAGGTTTATGATAAGGGTTAGGGTTTGAGCTAGGGTTAAGTCTTGGTGATTTGAGGTTGAGGGTTAGGTCTAGGGTTAGTTTTCCGGTTAGTTATAGTGTTAAGGTTAGGCCTAGCATTATCAATAGGGTTAGGGTTAGGTTTAGTGTAAAGGGTAGGTTTAGGGCTAGGGTTAAGGTTAGTATTAGGACTAGGGTTAGGGTTATTTTTAGGGATAGATGTAGGTTTATGTTTAGGGTAAGAGTTAAGCTTTGAGCTAGGATTAGGAGTAAGGTGAGGGTTAGGGTGAGGGTTAGGGTTAGAGTTATGCTTAAGGATAGATTTAGGCCTGGGATTAGCTCTAGGTTTTGTTTTAGGTTTAGGCCTATGGTTAGAGCTATGGGTAATGTAAGAGATAGGGTTATATTTAGATCTAATTATAGGGTTAGGGTTATGGCTAGGCATTGTGTTAGGTTTAGATTTTGGGTAGGGTCAAATTTAGAGATAGGTTTACTATGAAGGCAGGGTCAGTGTTTGGGTTAGAGTTATAGTTACGGTTACAGCCAGAATTAGGACTAGGTTTAGGTCCAGGGGTAGGGTTAGTGTTTGGGTTAGGTTCAAGGATATTGTTAGGGCTAATCCAAGGGTTTTGTTTAGGTCTAGGTCTAGAGTTAAGTCTAGATTTAGGATTAGGTTTAGGTCTAGGGCTAGTGTTCAGGTTTGGTCTAGGGTTAGGGTCAGGTTTAGACGTATGTTTAGTGTTAGGATCAGAATAAGGATCAGGGTTAGTATTAGGGTTTGGGATAGGGTTAGAGCTAGAGTGATGGCTTGGTTTAGGACTATTAATAGGGTTAATGTTTTGGTTAGCCTAAAGATTAGGATAGATCTAGGGTTACCATTTTTTTTTAAAGAGAGAGAGAGAGAGAGAGAGAGAGAGAGAGAGAGAGAGAGAGAGAGAATTTTAATATTTATTTTTTAGTTTCCGGCGGACACAACATCTTTGTTTGTATGTGGTGCTGAGGATCGAACCCGGGCCGCACGCATGCCAGGCAAGCATGCTACCGCTTGAGCCACATCCCCAGCCCCTAGGGTTACCATTATTGTTAGTGTTTGCTTAGGGTGATAGCCTTTGAGCTAGGGATAGGGCTAGAGTTAGGATTAGGGTTAGGGTTAATTTAGGTTTTGGACTCAGATTAGGGCTAGTTTTTGTGTTAGGGTTAAGTAAATATCTAATGTAAAAACTAGGGTTACAATTAGGGTTAGTTTTAGGGTTAGGGTCAGGGGTAGGTGTAGTTTAAGTGTTAGGTTTAAGATTAGGGTAATATTTAGAGCTAGGGTTATTGTTAGGATAGAGTAAGAATCAGAGTTTGTTTTAGGGTTAAGGTTAGGACTCAAGTTAGTGCTAGGGTTACTGTTAGGGTTCGGTTTAAGATGAGGGTGCTGTTTAGAGCTAGGTTGACTGTTAGGATATGAGATATGGTCAGGGTTATTTTTAAGGTTAGGGTTATGACATGAATTAGGGCTAGGGTTACTGTTAGGGTTTTGTTTAAGTTTAGCATGGTGTTTAGAGCTAGGGTGACTTTTAGGATATAAGTCAGGGTAAGGGTAAGTTTTAAGGTTAGTGTTAGGACTCCAATTAGGCCTAGGGTTAGGTCTAGGTGTAGTGTTAGGGTTTGGTTTAAGTTAAGGTTTAGGGTTAGGGGTATTGCTCAATTTTGTTTTAGTCCTAGGTTTAGGGTTAACACTAGTTATATGATTAGAATTAGGGTTAGGACTAGTGTTAGTGTTAGGCTATGCTTAGGGTTAGGGTTATATTTGAAGTTAGCATTAGATCTAGGGTTCGGGCTAGGTCTAAGTATAGGGCAAGGGTTAGGGCTAGGGTTAGGATTATGGTAACGGATAGGTTTAGAAATAGGGATAGTGCTAGGACGAGAGTTAGAGTTAGTCATAGAGCTAGGGTTATGGTTAGTTTTAGGGATAGGTATAAATTAGGGCTAGGATTAGGGCTAGTTTTAGTGTTCAGCTTAGGCCTAGCAATAGGACTAGGATTATGGTTATCTTTAGGATAAGGGATGGCGTTATAGCTAAGTTTAGAGGTAGGGTGAGGGTAAGAATTAGGGTTAGGGCTAGGGATAGGGTTAGGGATATGATTAAGGCTAGGTTTAGGGCTAGAATCAGTGCTAGGGTTTGTTGTAGGTTTAGTTCTATAATTAGGGCTAGGGCTAAAGTCAGGTCTAGTGTAACACTTAGGGGTAGATTTAGGGTTAGGTTTGTGTCTAGATCTATTGTAAGTGTTATGCTTAGGGTAAGGGTCAGGTTTAGAGCTAGGTGTATTTTTAGGGTCAGCATCAGGGTTAGGGTTTGTTTTAGCTTAATGTTTAAGGATAGGGTTCAAATGAGCATTAGGGTTAGGGTTAGAGTAATGGATAGGGTTAGGTTTAGGATTCAGGGTAGGTTTAGGGGAATGGAGAAGTTTCAGATTAGCAAAATGGTTAGGGTTAGGCCTAGGGTTAGTATTAGGATTAGGATTATCATAAGGATAATGTATAAGGTTAGAGCTAGGGTTAGGACTAAGGTTATTGTTAAGATTAGATCTAGAGTTAGGGTTATGGTTTGGGTTAGGGCAAGTAACCTTAGTTTAGGGTAGGGTTAGGGTTAGGTTTAGGGTAAAGGTTAGGTTTTGAGCTAGGGTTAGTCCTAGGGTGAGGGTTAGGTTTAGTGTTAGGTCTAGGGTTAGGGTTATGGTTATGGTCAGGGTTAGGTTTAGGGTTAGGGCTAGGGTTTTCATTAGAGTTAGGGTTAGGGTTAGGGTAATATATTGGGTTAGATGTAAGGTTAGCTTTAGTGTTAAGGTTAGATTTAGGGTTAAGTTTAGTTTTAGGGATAGGTTTACTGTTGGGTTTAGGGTAAGGTTTAGGGTTTGAGTTAGGGTTAGTGTTACATCAAGGGTTAGGTTTAGGGTTAGGTCTAGGGTTAGGTTTATAGTTTGTATTAGGATTTTGGTTAGGGTTAGGGCTAAGGTTATCATTAGGGTTAGGGTTAGAGTTAAGGTAATGGCTAGGGTTAGAGCTAGGGTTAAGGTTGGGGTTAACGTTAGGATTAGGGCTAGGGGTAGGGTTATGGTTGGGGTAGTCCTAGGGTTATGTTTAGGCTAGTGTTAGACTTTGAGCTAGGGTTAGGACTAAGGTGAGGGTTAGGGTTAGAGTTAGGGTTAGAGTTAGGGCTAGGGTTAGGGTATGGATTATGCTTAGGGTAAATTTAGGCCTTGGGTTAGGGCTAGGTTTTGTGTTATGTTTAGGGCCTAGGGTTAGTGCTATGGTTAATGTAAGATCTAGAGTTCTAATTAGGGCTAGTTTTAGAGTTAGGGCTATGGCTAAGTCTAGTGTTAAATTTACATTTTGGTTTAGGGTCGGGTTTAGAGCTAGGTTCAGTGTTAGTGTCAGGGTCAATGTGCAAGTAAGTGCTAGGGTTAGGGTGAAAGCCAGAATTAGGACTTGGATTAGGTATAGGGGTTGGGTTAGTGTTTGTTTTACGTTAATGATTATTGTTAGGGCTAGGACTAAGTTTTTGTTTAGGTCTAGGGCTAGAGTTATTGCTACGTTTAGGATTAGGTTTAGGTCTAAAACTAGTGTTAGGTTTAGGTTTATGTATAAGGTTACTGGTAGGGCTAGTTTCAGGTATCAGTTTAGGGTTAGGTTCAGGTTTAGACTTATAATTAGTGTTAGGGTCAGAATAAGGGTGAAGTTTAGAGTTAGGTTTTGGGTTAGTGTTAGAGCTAGAATGAGGACTAGGGTTAGGACTATTAATAGGATTAGTGTTTGGTTTAGGCTAAGTATTAGGATTAGGACTAGGTTTAGCATTATGAATAGTTTTGGCTTAGTGAAAGGGATACGTTAGAGCTAGGATTAGGGCTATATTTAGGGTTAGGTTTAGGGTTAGGGTTATGGTTAGCGTTAAGGTTAAATTTAGTTAGAGCTCGGATTAGGGCTAATTTTGTGTTAGGGTTAGGGCTATTTCCAGTGTAAGAACTAGGGTTACAATTAGGGTTAGTTTTAGGGTTAGGGTCTGGGCTTGGTCTTGTGTTAGTATTAGCTTTAGGGTTATGGTTATATATAGAGCTAGGGTTAGTGTTTGGATAAGACTTAGGGCTAGGGCTAGGGTTATGGCTAGTTTTAGGATTAGCAATAGTGTTAGGACTGGTGGTAGGGTGAGGATTAGGCTTAAGTTTAGGGTTAGATTTAGCATTATGTTTAGATCTAGGGTTAGGACTATGGCTAGGGTTAGGGCTAAGGTTAGCTCTAGTGTGAGGGCTACAGTAATGGATAGGGTTAGAAATAGAAATAAGGCTAGTGTTGAGAGTTAGAGTTAGTCTTAGGGGTATGGTTAAGGTTAGGGCTAAATTAGGGCTAGGGTTAGCACTAGGATAAGTGTTAGGGTTAGGCCTATGGCTAGGGCTAGGGTTAGGGATAGTTTTAGGGGCAAGGATGGGGTTACATAGCTTGGTTCAGGGCTAGGGAAAGGGTTAAAATTAGGGCTAGGGCTAGGGTGAGAGGTCTGGTTAGGATTAAGGTTAGGTTTAGGGCTAGGATGAGGGCTAGGATTTGTGTTAGGGTTAGGGCTAAGATTAGGGCTAGGGCTAATATCAGGTCTAGGGTTAAAATTAGGGATAGTTTTTGGGTTTGGTTTATGGCTAGGTCTAATGTAAGGGTTAGGTTTAGGGTAAAGGGTCAGGTTTAGAGCTAGGTGTATTATTAGGTTCAGAGTCCAGGTTAAGGTTGGTTTGGGTTAAGGGTTACAGTTAGGGCTCAAATTAGCATTAGGGTTAGGGTTCAGGTAAGAGTAATGGATAGGGTTAGGTTTAGGGTTCAGTTTAGGTTTAGAGGAATGTATAGGGTTAATGTTAGGCATAGGATTAGGGTTAGGCCTAGTGTTAACATTTGGGTTAGGCTTATGTTTAGGGTAATGGATAGGGTTAGTGCTAGTGTTAGGGATTGGGTTAAGGTTAGGTTTAGGGCTAGGATTAGGGTTAGGCTTAGGGTTAGTTTAGGGTTAGGTTTAGGGTAAGTGTTAGGGTTTGAGCTAGGGTTAGGGCTAGCATCAGGTTTAGGGTTAGTCATGGCTATGGTTAGGGTTACAGTTAGGGTTAGGGTTAGGGTTAGCATTAGGGTTTGGGTTATGTTTAAAGTAATGGATAAAGTTAGATCTAGGATTTGGGCTATGGTTACAGTTAGGATTCGGGCTTAGGATTAGGGTTAGGTTTAGGGCTTGGGTTAGGCTTAGGGTAAGGGTTAGAGTTTGAGCTAGGTTATGGGCTATGGCAAGAATTAGGGTAGGGTTTGGTTAGGTTAATATTAGGGTTATGCTTAGGACTAGGTTTATGGCTATATTTTATGTGAGGTTTATGGCTATTATTAGGGCTATGGGTAATGTAAGATCTAGGGTTATGGTTATGGCTAATTTGAGGGTTAGGCTTATGGATAAATCCTGTGTTAGGGTTAGGTTTTGGGTTAGGATAAGGTTTAGAGCTAGGGTTTATATTAGGGTAAGTGTCAGTGTTCAGGTTAGTATTGGATTTAGTGTTAGTTCCAGAATTAGAACTAGGTTTAGGTCTAGGGGTAGGGTTAGTCTTTGTGTTAGGTTAATGGTTATTGTTAGGGCTAGGTATAGGTTTTTGTTTAGAGCTAGGGCTAGAGTTATGGCTATATTTAGGATTAAGTTTAGGTCTAGTGCTAGTGTTATGATTACGTTTAGATATAGGTTTACTGGTAGGGCTAGTGTTAGGGTTTGGTTTAGGATTAGGGTCAGGCTTATTCCTAGGGTTAGTGTTAGGGTCAGAATAAGGGTCAGAGTTAGGGTTAGGCTTTGGGTTAAGGTTAGAGATAGAATGAGGTCTAGGGTTAAGACTAGTAATAGAGTTAAAGGTTGGGGCAGGCTAATGGTTAGGGTTAGAACTAGGGTAGCATTAAGGTGAGGGTTTGACTTAAGGTAAGGGATAAGTTTAGAGCTAGGGTTAGGTTTAGGATTAGGGCTAGGTTTAAAGCTAGATTTAGGTCTCAGATTAGGGCTAGGTTTTGTGTTAGGGTTAGGGCTATGGCTAATGTAACAACTGGTTTTACTATTAGGGCGAGTTTTCTGTTTAGGGTTAGGGCTAGGTATAGTGTTTGGGTTAGGTTTATGGTTAGGGTGATATTTAGAGCTAGGATTAGTTTTAGGTTCAGAGTCAGGGTCAATATTAGTTGTAGGGTTAGGGTTAGGGCTAGGTGTAGCATTAGAATTTGGTTTAGGTTAAGGGTTAGGATTAGGGCTATAGCTCAGTTTTGTTTGAGGGGTATGGCTAGGCTTACGGCAAGTTTTCAAATTAGCATTTAGGTTAGGGCTCCTGTTAGGGTGAGGTTTAGGTTTAGGGTTAGGGTTAGATTTAGATTAGGGTTAGATCTAGGTTTATGGCTAGGCCTAAGTTTAGGGCTAGGTTTGGGCTAGGGTTAGGGCTAGGCTTTGGCTTATAGAAAGGGATAAGTTTAGAACTAGGGATAGGGCTAGTGCGAGAGTTAGATTTAGTCTTAGGGCTAGGGATATCGTTAGGTTTAGGATTAGGGCTAAATTAGGGATAGGATTAGAGCCAGGGTTAGTATTAGGGCTAGGCTTTGTTTGAGGGCTAGGGTTAGGATTAGGATTAGGGTATGGTATGATGTCATAGCTAGGTTTAGGCCTAGGGTGAAGGTTCAATTTGGTGTTAGGGCTAGTGTTCGGGTTAGGGTTAGGATTAAGGCTAAGTTTATGACCAGGATTAGGGCTATGGTTTTTGTTAGCATTAGGACTAGGGCTACGGTCAGGTCTAGTGTTATGGTTATGGATAGTTTTAGGGGTAAGTTTATTGTTAGGTATAGTGTAAGGGTTAGGTTAAGTGTTAGGTTCAGTTTTAGATAGGGGTATTATTAGGGTCAGGAAAAGGGTTAGGGTTTGTTTAGGTTAAGGTTTAGGTTTAGGGCTCAAATTAGCATTAGGGGTAGTTTTAGGGTTAGGGTAATGGATATGGTTAAGTTTAGGGTTCAAGTTAGGTTTGGGTAATAGTGTTAGAGTTATGGATATGGTTAGGGTTATCCTAGAGTTAGCATTAGGGTTAGGTTTAGGGTTAAGGTAATGGATAGGATTAAAGCTAGGGTTAGGTATAAGGTTATGTTTAGGATTAGGATTAGATTTAGGGTAAGTATTAGGGTTAGGTTTAAAGATAAGGTTAGGGCTCAGATTAGGGCTAGGTTTTAGATTAGGTTAGGGATAAGGTAGGTCTATGGCTAATGTAAAAACTAGCAATACGTTTAGGGCTAGATTTAGGGTTAGGGTTAGGGCTAAGTCTAGTGTTAGGATTAGGTTTCGTTTTAGGGTGATGATTTGACATAGGGTCAGGATCAGGGTCAATGTCAGTTTTAGGGTTAGGGATAACATTCGAATTAGAGCTAGGGTTAAGTGTAGGTGTAGGTTTAGGTTTTCTGTTAAAGTTAGAACAAGAATTAGGGCTAGGGCTAATGTCAGGTATACGGTTACAGTTAGGTTAGGATTAGCATTAGGGCTATGGCTCGGTTTTGTTTTAGGTGCCCGGCTTGGGTTAGGGCTAGTTTTTGGATTAGCGATAATGTTAGGGCTAGTGATAGGGTGAGGTTTAGGCTTAGGGTAAGGGTTAGATTTAGAATTATGGTTAGATCTAGGGTTAGGGTTAGGGTTAGGGCTAGGGTTAGGGCTAAGTTTAGGGCTATTATTAGGGTTACGGTAACAGATAAGGTTAGTACTAGAAATAGGTCTAGCTCGAGATTTAGAGTTAGCCTTAGGGCTAGGGTTAGAGTAAGGGTTACATTTAGCGATAAATTAGGGCAAGGATTAGAGCTAGGGTTACTGTTATGGTTAGGCCTAGTGTTAGGGCTAGAGTTAGGGTTAGTGATAGTGTTAGGGTTATGGCTAGGGTTAGGGGAAGGGATGTGGTTATACCTAGGTTCAGAACTAGGGTGAGGGTTGAAATTAGAGATTTGGCTCCGGTTGGGGTTCGGATTAGGATTAATGCTAGGTTTAGGGCTAGGATGAGGGCTAGGGTTTTTGTTAGGTTAGGGCAAGAATTAGGTAGAGTGCTAATGTCAGGTCTATGGTGTGCTTAGGGATAGTGCTATGGTTAGTTTTATATCTACGTCTAGGGTAAGGGTTAGGTTTAAGGTAAGGGTCAGTATTAGAGCTAGGTGTATTATTAGAGTCATTGTCTTGTTCAGAGTTTGGTTTGGGTTATGGTTTAGGTTTAGTGCTCGAATTAGCATTAGTGTTAGTGTTATGGTTAGGGTTAGAGTAATTGATAAGGTAAGGTTTAATGTTCATGTTACTTTTAGGTAATGGATAAGGTTAGTGTTAGTGATAGTTTTAAGTTTAGGCCTAGAGTTAGCATATGAGTTAGGCTTATGTTTAGGGTAATGGTAGTTTCACGGCTAGGGTTATGGTTATGATTAGGTCTAGGGTTAAGGTAGGGTTAGGGTTAGGCCTACGGTTAGTGTTAGGGTTAGGTTTTGGGTTATTGTTAGGGTTTGACCAATGGTTAGGGCCAGGGTGAGCGTTAGGTTTAGTGTCAGGTCTAGGTTTAGGATTAGGGTTAAGTTGAGCACTAGGATTAGCATTAGGGTTAGGTTTATGTTTTAAGGTAATGGATAGATTTAGAGCTAGGGTTTGATCTTGGTTATGGTTAGGATTAGGGCTAGGATTAGGGTTAGGGTTAGGGTTAGGTCTAGGGTTATGTTTATGTTAAGGGTTAGTGTTTGACCTAGGGTTAGGGCTAGGCCGAGGGTTAGGGTTAGAGTTAGGGTTAGATCTAGGGTTAGGGTTAGGTTTAGGCTTAGGGCTAGGGTTAGGGCTAGGTTTTGTGTGAGGTTTAGGGCTAGCATTAGGTTTATGAGTTAGGGTTAGGGTTAGGGTTAGCTAGCCTAACAATAAGTTTAGGATTAGGGATAGGGTTAAGGTTAGTGAATGAGCTAGGGTTAGGGGTATGGCTAGGTCTAGTGTTAGGGTTATGGCTAGATTTTGGGTTAGCATAAAGTTTACAGCTAGGTTTGTGTTAGTGTAAGGGTCATTGTTCGGGTTATGGTTATGTTTAAGGTTAGGGCCAGAATTAGGGCTAGGTTTAGGTGTAGGGATAGGGTTAGTGTTTGAGTTAGGTTAAGGGTTATTGTTAGGCCTAGGGCTAGGTTTTTGTTTAGGGCTAGTGCTAGAGTTATGGCTAGATTTAGGATTAGGCCTTTTTCTAGGTCTAGTGTTAGGGTTAGGTTTAGGTATAGGGTTACCTGTAGGTTAATGTTAGGGTTTTGTTTAGGCTTAGGGTCATGCTTAAACCTAGGGTTAGACGTAGGGTCAGAATATGGGACAGGGTTAGGGTTAGAGTTTGGATTAGGTTTAGAGCTAGAATGAGGGCTAGGGTTAGGATTAGTATCAGAGTTATTGTTTGGGGTAGGCTAAGGATTAGGATTAAGACTAGGGTAGCATTAGGGTGAGGTTTTGGGTTAGGGTAAGTGTCAGGGCTACAGCTAGGGTTGGGGATAGTATTAGAGTTAGGTATAGGGATAGGGTTAAGTTTAGGGTTAGGTTTAAAGCTAGGTTTAGTTCTCAGATTAGGGCTAGGTTTTCTGTTATGGCAGGACCATGGCTAATTTAAGAACTAGAGTTCCAATTAGGTTATCTTTAGGGTTAGGTTTAGAGTTAGGGTGATGTTTAGGGCTAGGGTGATGTGTAGAACTAGGGTTAGTTTTAGGGTCCGAGTCAGGGTCAGCATAAGTTCTAGAGTTAGGATTAAGTCTCGAATTAGTGCTAGGTTTAGGGCTAGGTATAGGGTTAGGGTTTGATTTAGGGTAAGGTTTAGGGTTAAGCCTATGACTCAGTTTTATTTGAGTGCTAGGGCTAGGGTTAGGGCTAGTTTTCCAATTAGAATTAGGCATAGGGCTAGTGTTAGGGTGAGGTTTAGGCTTAGAGTTAGGGTTAGATTTAGAGTTAGGATTAGATTTAGGTTTAGGGCTAGGGCAAAAGATAGGGCTATGATTGGGGTTAAGTTTAGGGCTAGGGTTTGGGTTATTTTAAGGGACAGGTTTAAAACTAGGGATAGGACTACAGTGAGAGTTAGAGTTAGTCTTAGGGCTAGGGTTAGGGTTAGGTCAAAATTAGTTCTAGGATTATTGTTAGGGCTAGGCCTAGTCTTAGGGCTAGGGTTAGGGTTAGGGTTAGGGTTAGGATTAGGCATGTTAAGTGCCAAGATAAGGGCTAGGTTTTGTGTTAGGGTTAGGGCTAGGGTTAGGGTTAGGGCTAATGTCAGGTCTAGGTTTATGTTTAGGGTTAGTTTTAGGGTGAGGTTTATGGCTAGTTCTAGTGTAAGTGTTAGGTTGAGGGTTAGGGTCAGTTTTAGAGATAGGGTTATTATTAGGTTCATGGTAACAGTTATAGTTTAGGTTAGGTTAAAGTTAAGGGTTAGGACTATAATTAGCATTAGGGTTAGGGCTAAGTTTAGGGTAATGAATATGGTTAGGTTTAGGGTTCAGGTTAGGTTTAGGGTAATGGATAAATTTAGGGTTAGAGATAGGGTTAGGGTTATACTAGAGTTAGCATCAGGTTTAGGGTTATGGTTAGGGTAATGGACAGGATTAGGGCTAGGTTTAGGTCAACATTTATGCTTAGGATTAAGGCTAGGGTTAGGTTTTGGGTTAGGGAAAGTTTTAGGGTTATGGTTAGGTTTAGGGTAATGTTTAGGGCTAGGGCCAGTGTTCGGTTAAGGGTTAAAACGAGGGGTAGGGCTCGGATTAGGGCTATGCTTTGGGTTAGGTTAGGGCTAGGATTAGGACTACAGCTAATGTAAAAACTAGGGTTATGATTAGGGCTACGTTTAGCGTTAGGTTTAGGGCTATGTCTAGTTTTAGGGTTAGGTTTATTTTTAGGGTGATGTTAGAGGTAAGGTTAGTTACAGGGTCAGAGTCAGGGTCAAGGTTAGTTTTAGGGTTAGAACAGGACTAGAATTTGGGCTCTGGTTAGGGCTAGGTGTTGGGTTAAGTTTGGTTTATGTTAAATTTTAGGGTTAGTGGTGTGGCTCTGTTTTGTTTTAGGGTTAGAACTATGTTAGGGCTAGTTTTAGGATTAGCGTTAGTGTTATGGCTAATGTTAGTGTGAGTTTTGCGGTTAGTTTTAGGGTTAGATTTAAAGTTATGGTTAGATCTAAGGTTAGGGCTAGGGTGAGGGTTAGGGCTAAGATTAGGGCAAGTGTTAGGGTTATGGTAAAGGATAGGGTTAGAACTAGGAATAGGGCTAGCGTGAGAGTTGGAGTTAGTGCTAGTGTTAGGGTTAGGGTTAGGATTAGGGCTAAATGAGGTCTAGGATCAGGTCTAGGGTTAGTTTTAGGTTTAGGTCTAGGGCTAGGGTTAGGGTTAGGTTTAGGTGAAGGGATGAGTTATAGCTTGGTTCAGAACTAGAGCGAGGGATAAAATTAGGGTTAGGGCTCAGTTAGGGTACAGGTTAGGATCAAGGATAGGTTTAGGGCTAGGATGCGGCAAGTTTATGTTAGGGTTATGGCAAGTATTAGGGCTAGGGCTAATATCATGTCTAGGTTTACGGTTAGGGATACTTTTAGGCTATCTTTTAGGATACTTTTAGGCTAGGCCTAGTGTCAGAGGTAGGTTTAGGGTAAGGTTCATGTTTAGAGCTAAGGGTATTAAAATGGTCAGGGTCAGGTTTTGGGTTTGGGTAGGTTAAGGTTTAGGGTTAGGACTCAAATTAGTGTTATGGTTAGATTTAGGGTTAGGGCAATGGATAGGGTTAGGTTTATGCTTCAGGTTAGGTTTAGGGTTCAGATTAGGTTTAGGGTAATGGATAAGGTTAGGGTTAGGCCTAGGGTTAGCATTAAGGTTATGGTTATCGTTAGGGTAATTGATAGGGTTAGAGCTAGTGTTAGGGATAGAGTTATGTTTAGGATTAGGGCTAGAGTTAGGGTTAGCATTAGGATTAAGGCTAGGGTTAGGGTTAGGTTTAGGGTATGCTTTAGGGTTTGAGCTGGGGTTAGTGCTAAGGCTAGGGTGAGGTTTAGGGTTAGGACTAGGGTTAAGGTTATGATTAGGGTTAGGGTTAGTATTATGGTTAGGTCTAGGGTTATCATTAGGTTTAGGGTAATGGACACGGTTAGATGTCAGGTTAAGGTTATGGTTAGGTTTAGGACTAGGGTCAGGGTTACATTTAGGGTATAGTTAGGTTTTGAGCTAAGGTTAGGACTATGTCAAGGATTGTGTTTAAAGTTAGGTATAGGGTTAGGTTTATGGTAAGGATTAGAATAAGTTTTGGGTTAAGGCTATGGTTGTCATGAGGTTTATGTTTAGGGTTAGGGTAATGAGTGAGGTTAGATCTAGGGTTAAGGCTAGGGTTCAGTTTAGGATTAGGGATAGGGTTAAGGTTAGGCTTAGGCTTAGGGTAAGTCTTATAGTTAGGTTAAGGATAAGGGACAGGGATTGAGTAAGGTTAGGGCTAGGTTGAGGATTTGGGTTAGAATCAGGGCGAGGGATAGAGTTAGGGTAAGGGTTAGGGCTAGGATTTGGGTTAGGGTTTGGGCTAGGGTTATGTTTAGGGTAAGGGTGAGGGTTTGAGCTAGAGTCATGGCTAGGGCTAGGTCAAGGGTTAGGTTCAGTATTAGGTCTAGGGATAGGATTACGGTAGGTTTAGGGTTAGGGTTATGGCTAGGGTTATCATTAGGGTTAGGATTAGGGTTAGGGTAATGGATATGGTTATATATAGGTTTAAGTGTAGAGTTAGGGTTAGATTTAGTTTTAGGGTTAGGGTTAAGGTTTTGATTATGTTTAGGATTATGGTATGGGTTAGGGTTTGGGCTAGCATTAGGGCTATGGTGAGTGTTAGGTTTAGGGTTAGAACCAGGATTAGTTTTTTTGTTAGGGCCACGGTTAGGGTTATGGCTAGGATTATCAATATGTTTAGAATTAGCATTAGGGTAATGGGTGGTTTAGAGCTAGGTTTAAGTCTAGGATTAAGGTTAGGATTAGGGCTAGGGTTAGTTTTACAGTTAGGATAGGTTTAAAATTATATTTATTGTAAGAGTTAGGCTTCAAGCTAGGTTTAGGACTAAGGCTAGGGTTAGGATTAGGGTTAGGGCTAGAGTTAGGGTTAGTGTACGCTTAGGGCTAGGTTTAGGCATTGGATTTGCTCTAGGTTTTTGTGTTAGGTTAAGGCAAAAGGATAGGGCTATGGATAATGTGAGAGCTAGGTTTATGATTAGGGCTAGTTGTAGGGTAGCATTATGATTAGGTCTAGTGTTAGGTTTATATTTTCAGTTAGGGTCAGATTTAGAGGTACATTTACTGTGAAAGGGAGGGTCAGTGTTCGGGTTAGAATTAGAATTAGGTTTAGAGCCAGAATTAGGATTAGGTTTAGGTCTAGGAGTAGGTTTAGTGTTTGAGTTAGGTTAAGGGTTATTGTTAGGACTAGGTTTTTGTTTAGGTCTAGGGATAGAGTTAAGGCTAGAATTAGAAATAAGTTTAGGTCTAGAGTTAGTGTTAGGGTTTGGTCTAGATTTAGGGTCAGGTTTAGACCTAGGGTTAGTGTTAGGGTCAGAATAAGGGTCAGGGTTATCATTAGGGTTTGGGATAGATTTAGAGCTACAGTGAGGGCTACGGTTAGGACTATTAATGGAGTTAGTATTAGGGTTAATGTAATGGGTAGGTTTAGAGCTAGTTTTAGGGCTAGGGTTAAGGTTAGAATTAGGGCTAGCGTTAGCTTCAGAGTTAGGGATAGGTCTAAGTTTATATTTAGGGTAAGGATTAGGCTTTGAGCTAGGGTTAGGACTAAGGCTAGGGTTAGGATTAGGGTGAGGGCTATGGTTAGGGTTAGGGTTACACTTAGTGCTAGGTTTAGGCCTAGGATTCTCTCTACATTTTGTGTTAGATTAAGGTGTAAGGTTAAGGCTATGGGTAATGTAAGAGCTAGGGTTATTATTAGGGCTAGTTGTAGGGTTAGGGTTATAGCTAGGTGTAGTGTTAGGTTAGGTTTTCATTTAGGGTCAGGTTTAGAGATAGGTTTAGTGTTAAAGGGAGGGTCAGTTTTCAGATCAGAGATAGAGTTAAGGTTAAAGCCAGATTTAGGATTAGGTTTATGTCTAGGATTAGGTTTAGTCTTTGTGTTAGGTTACGTGTTCTTGATAGGGCTATGGCTAGGTTTTTATCTTAGGTCTAGGGCTAGAATTAATGCTAGATTTAGGATTATGTTTAGGTCTACGGCCTGTGATAGGGTTAGGCTTACGTGTAAGTATTGGTAGGGCTAGTGTTAGGGTTTGGTCTAGGGTTAGGGTCAGGTTTAGACCTAGGGTTAGTGTCATGGTCAGAATAAGGGTCAGGGTTAGGGTTAGGGTTAGGGTTTGGGATTGGGTTAGAGCTAGAATGAGGGCTAGGTTTAGGACTATTAATTAAGTTAGTGTTTTTGTTAGCCTTAGCATTAGGGATAGGTCTAGGGTTACCATTAGGGTTAGCATTTTGCTTATGGTTAGGGATAGGTTAGAGCTAGTGTTAGGGGTAGGATTTGGGGTAGGGTTAAAGCGAGGTTTAGGGCTCAGTTAGGGCTATTATTTTCTGTTAGAGTTAGGGCTAAGGTTAGGGCAATGGCTAATGTAAGAACGAGTGTTAAAATTAGGGTTCTATTTAGGTGTAGTTTAGGGGTTAGACCTGTAGTGTTAGGGTTAGTTTTAAGGTTATATTGATATTTAGAGCTAGAATTAGTATTAGAATGGGGGTCAGGGTCAGAGTTAGTTTAAGGGTTAGGGTTAGGACTCAAATAAGGGCTAGGGTTTGGTTTAAGTTTAGAGTGGTGTTTACAGCCTGGGTGAGTGTTAGGATATGAGTCATGGCCAGGGTTAGTTTAAGGATATGGTTAGGACTCTAATTAGGGCTAGGATTAGGTCTAGTTGTAGTGTTAGGGTTTGGTTTACGTTAAGGTTTAGGGTTAGGGCTACTGCTCTGTTTTGTTTTAGTCCTAGGGTTAGGGTTAGGGCTACTTTTATGATTAGCATTAGGGTTAAGGCTGGTGTTAATGTTAGGCTTAGGCTTAGTGTTAGGGTTACATTTAGAGTTAGGATTAGATCTGGGGTTAGGCTAGGACTAAGGATAGGGCAAGGGTTAGGGTTAGGGTTAGGGCTAGGTTTAGGGTTACTGTAAGGAATAGAGTTAGATCTATGGATAGGGTGAGTGTGAAAATTAGAGTTAGTCTTAGGGATAGGGTTAGGGTTATGGTTAGGAATATAGTTAAATTAGGGTTAGGATTAGGGCTAGGGTTAGATTTCAGCTTAGGCTTATCATTATGGTTAGGATTAGGGTTAAATTTAGGATAAGAAATGGCGTTGTAGCTAGGTTTAGAGGTAGGGTGTGGGTTATAGTTAGGGTTAGGAATAGGGTTAGTGTTAAGATTATGATTAAGGATAGGTTTAGGGCTAGGATGAGGGCTAGTGTTTGTTTTAGTGTTAGGGCTAGGATTAGTGCTACGGCTAACATCAGGTCTAGGGTTATGATTAAAGATAGTTTTAGGGTTAGGTTTATGGCTATGTCTAGTGTACGTGTTAGATTTACAGTAAGGTCAAGTTTAGAGCTAGGGGAATTATTAGGGTTAGGGTAAGAGTTAGGGTTTGATTTAGGTTAGGATTTAGGTTTAGGGCTCAAACTAGCATTAGGGTTAAGGTTAGGGTAATATTATGGCTTGGTTTAGGGTTCAGGTTAGGTTTAGGGTAATTCATAGGGTTTGGGTTAGCGATAGTTTTAGGGTTAGGCCTAGGGTTAGCATTTGGGTAAGAGTTATGTTTAGCGTAATAGATAGGGTTAGAACTAAGTTTAGAGCTCGGGTTATGGTTAGGAATAGGTCTTGAGTTAGGCTTAGGGTTAGTGCTAGAGCGGAGTTTAGGTTTAGAATTATGTTTAGTGTAAGGGTTAGGTATTGAGCTAGGGTTAGGGCTAACATGAGGGTTAGGTTTAGGGTTAGGTCTAGGGATAGGATTATGGTAGAGTTAGGGTTACGGTTAGGTCTAGGGATAAGATTATGGTAGGGTTAGGGTTAGGATTAGGGTTAGGGTTATCATTAAGTTTAGGTTTTGAATAATGAATACAGATAGATACAGGATTAGGGTTATTTTTTAGATTTCAGTTTAGGGTTAAGATTAGGGCTATGGTTATGTTTAGGTTTATGGTAAGGTTTAGAGTTTGACCTAGGGTTAGGGCTATGGCGAGTCTTACATTTAGGGTTATGTCTAGGGTTAGTTTTCCGGTTAGTGTTAGGGTTAGCATTAGGGCTAAGGCTAGGATTCTCCATAGGCTTAGTGTTAGGGTTAGGGTAATGGGTAGGGTTAGAGCTAGGTTTAGGGATAGGGTTAAGTGTAGGGTTATGGCTAAGTTTAGGGTTAAAGTTAGGGATAAATCTACGTCTATGTTTAGGGTGAGTGTTAGGCTTCCAGCTATTGTTAGGGTTAGGTTTAGGGTTAGTGTTAGGGTTTAGCTAGGTTTAGGTCTCAGATTAGGGCTAGTTGTTGTGTTAGGGTTAAGGCTAAGGTTAGGGAAATGGCTGATGTAAGAACTAGGGTTACAATTATGGTAAGGTTTAGGGGTAGGGGTAGGGGTAGTTCTAGTGTTAGGGTGAGGGTGATATTTACAGCTATGGTTAGTCTTAGGATATGAATCATGGTCAAGGTTTGTTTTAGGGTTAGAGTTAGGACGTGAATTAGGGCTAGGGTTACTGTTAGGGTTTGATTTAAATTTAGGTTTGTGTAGAGTTTAGGTTAATGTTAGGATACAAGTTAGAGTCAGGGTTATTTTTAAGGTTAGAATTAGGACTCGAATTAGGGCTAGTGTTTGTAGGTGTAGTGTTAGAATTTGGTTTAAGTTAAGGTTTAGGTTTTGGCCTCTTGCTTGGTTTTGTTTTAGTGCTAGGTTAGGGTTAGGACTAGTTTTATGATTAGTATTAGGGTTAGGGCTAGGGCTAGGATTTGGTTTAGGATTAAGGTTAGGTTTAAGATTAGGATTATGTCTAGGATTTGTGCTAGGTTTAGGACAAGAATTAGGGCTAGGGCTAATATCCAGTCTAGGGTTACAGTTAGGGATAGTTTTAGGGTTAGGTTTAGAGAAAGGGTCAGGTTTAGAGCTAGGGGTATTATTAGAGTCAGAGTCAGGTTTGGGGTTTGGGTTCAGTTAAGGTTTAGGTTTAGGGCTCAAATTAACATTAAGGATAGAGCTAGGGTTAGGTAATGGAGAAGGGTTAGGTTTAGGGTTCAGGTTAGGTTTAGGGTAATGGATATGATTAGGTTTTGTGATAGGTTTAGGGTTAGGCTGAGGGTTAGCATTAGGGTAAAAGTTATCATTAAGGGTAATTTATACGGTTAGAGCTAGGGTTAGGGCTAGGGTTATGATTAGGATAAGTGCTAGAGTTAGGGTTAGGTTCATGTTTAGGGCTAGGGTTAGGTTTAGGATTAGGATAAGGGTACGGTTTAGGGTTTGATCTAGGGTTATTTCTAGGGCTAGGGTTAGGTTTAGGGTTATGGTTATGATTAGTGTTAGAGTTAGGGCTAGGGTTAAAATTAGTGTTAGGGTAATGGATAGGGTTAGATGTCAGGTTAGAGTTAGGGTTAGTTTTAGGGTTAGGGTAGGGTTAGGTTTAGGATAAGCATTATGATTTGTGCTAGGGTTAGGTTTAGGTTTATGATTAGGTTTTGGTTAGTTCTAGGGTTAGGTTTATGTTTAGGGTTAGGGTAGGTTTAGGTTTAGGTCTCGGTTTATCATTAGGGTTAGGTTTACGGTTAGGGTTATGGGTAGGGTTCGATCTAGTGTTAGGGCTAGGGTTCAGTTTAGGATTAGGGCTAGGGTTAGGGTTAGATTTAGGCCTTGGGTTAGTGTTGTGTTTAGGTGAAGGGTAAGGGTTAGGGATCAAGCTAGAGTTAGTTCTAGTGTGAGGGTTAAGTTAAAGTCAGGGCTAGGGTATGGTTAAGGTTAGGTATATGGCTAGGGTTAGCATTAGGTTTAGATTTATGGTTAGGGTGATGGATAGAGTTAGCGCTAGGGTTAGGGTGACATTTAGGGTTTGGGCTAGGGTTATGTTTAGGGTAAAGTTTAGGGTTTGAACTTGCGTTAAGGCTAGGATGAAGGTTAGGGTTAGGGCTAGGCTTAAGTTTAGGGTTATGCATAAGGTTAGGTTTAGGGATACAATTAGGGCTAAGTTTTGTGTGAAGTTTAGGGCTAGTGTTAGGTTTATGGGTAATCTAAGAGCTAGGGTTATGGTTATTGCTACTTTTAGGGTTAATCTAGTGTTAGGGTTAGTTTTGGGGTTAGGATAAGATTTAGAGTTAGGGTTTGCGTTAGGGTAAGAGTCACTGTTCTGGTTAGGGTTAGTTTTAGAGTTATGGCAATAAATAGGTTAGGGTGAGTTAGTGTTTGGGTTAGATTAAGGGTTATTGTTAGGTTGAGGGCTAGAGTTATGTCTATATTTAGGATTAGAATTAGGTCTAGGGCTAGTGTTAGTTTAGATTTAGGTATATGTTTACCAGTAGGGCTAGTGTTAGGTTTTGGTTTAGGGGTAGGGTCAGGTTTAAACCAAGGGTTAGTGTTAGGGTCAGAATAAGGGTCGTGGTTAGGGTTAGATTTGGGTTAAGTTTAGAGGTAGAATGAGGGCTAGGGTTAGGACTAGTAATAGAGTTAGGGTTTGGGGTAGACTAAGGATTAAGGTTAGGACTAGGGTAGCAATAGGGTGAAGGTTTAACTTAGTGTAAGGGATAGGGTTAGATCTAGGGCTAGGACCAGGGCTAGGGTTATGGTTAGGGCTAGGGTTAGGGTTAGGGTCAGGATTAAGGCTAAGTTTAGGGCTAATGTCAGGTCTAGGGTTAGATTTAGGGATAGATTTAGGGTTATGATTATGGCTAGGTATACTGTAAGGGTTAGGTTAAGGTTTAGGGTATGGTTTAGAGCTAGGGATAGTATTAGGGTCAGATTCCGGGTTATGCTTTGGTTTAGGTTAATGATTAAGTTTAGGTCTCAAATTAGCTTTAGGTTTAGGGTTAGGCTTATGAATATGGTTAGGTTTAGGACTCACGTTACGTTTAGGGTAATAGATAGGTTTAGGGTTAGGGATAGGTTTAGAGTTATCCTAGAGTTAGAATTAGGATATGATTAGGGTTAAGGTAAGGGATAAGATTATAGCTAGGGTTAGGGCTACTGTTATGGTTAGGATTAGGGCTAGGGTAAGGTTTAGGGTTAGGGCAAGTTTTGGGATTAGGGTTAGATTTAGGGTAAGGGTTAGGGTTAGGGTTATGGTTAGGGTTAGGGTTAAAGGTAGTGTTAAGTCTCTGATTAATGCTTGTTTTGGAGCTAAATTAGGGCTAGAATTAGGTATAGGGTCTGTGTTAGGGTTAGGCCTAGTGTTAGGCTTAGGTTTAGGTTTAGGGATAGGGTTAGGTTTAGGGGAAGGGATGGGATTATAGCTAGGTTTAGGGATAGGTAGAAAATTAGAATTATGGTTAGGGCTAGGGTTATGGTTTTGGTTATTAATAAGGCTAGATTTAGGGCTAGGTTGAGGGCTAGGGTTTGTTTTAGGGTTATGGCAAGAATTGGGGCTAGGGCTAGTGTCCAGTCTAGGGTTATGGTTCAGGACAGATTTGGGGTTAGGTTTATTGCTAGGTCTAGAGTAAGGGTTAGGTTTAGAGTAAGGGTCAGGTTTAGAGCTAGGTGTATTATTAGGGTTAGGGTCAGGTTTAGGGTTTAGTTTAGATTAGGATTTACAGTTAGGGCTTGAATTAGCATTAGGTTAGGGTTAAGGTAATGAGACTGTTAGGTTTAGGGTTTAGGTTAGGTTTAGGGTAATTGATAGGGTTAGAGTTAGCGATAGGGTCAGGGTTAGGCCTAGGGTTAGCATTAGGGTAAGTGTTATGTTTAGGGTAATGGCTAGGGTTAGACTAGGGTTAGGGCTAGGGTTATGGTTACTATTAGGGCTAGAGTTAGGGTTAGGGTTAGGCTTAGGGACAGGGTTAGGTTTAGGGTTAGGGTAGGGTTTAGGGTTTGAGCTAAGGTTAGTTCGCACTAGGGCAAGGGTTAGGTTTAGGATTATGTCTAGGTTAGCGTTACAGTTAGGGTCTGGATTACTGTTAGTGTTAGGGCTAGTGTTATTATTAGGTTCAGGGTATTGGATAGGGTTAAATATCAGGTTATGTTAGGGTTAGGATTAGGGTTAGTTTAAAGGTAATGGTTAGGGTTTGAGCTATGGTTAGGTTACGGTTAGGGTTAGGGTAATGGATAGGTTTATGGGTTGTGATAAAGTTAGGTTTTAGCCTAGGGTTAGCATTAAGTGTAGGGTTAGGGCTAGTTTTAGGATTAGCATTTGGGTCATGGCCAGTGTTAGGGTGAGGTTTAGGCTTATGGTTAGGCTTAGATTTAGAGTCAGGTTTAGATCTATGGTTAGGGCTAGGGTGAAGGTTAGATCTCGGGTTTGGGCTAGGGTTAGGGCTAGGTTTTGGGTTATGACAAGTGATAAGTTTTGAACTATTAATAGAACTAGGGTGAGGATTAAAGTTAGTCTTAGGGATAGAGTTAGGGTTACAGTTAAGGTTAGGGCTAAATTAGGGCTAGGAGTAGGGCTAGGGTTAGTGTTAGGGTTAGGGCTAGGTTTAGGTCTAGGATTAGTTTTAGTGTTAGGGTAGTGTAAGGTATGATGTTACAGCTAGGTATAGGGCTAAGGCGAGGGTTAAAATTGGGGTTACGGCTAGGGTTAAGTTTAAAGTTCGGATTAAAGCTAGTGTTAGGCCTAGGATTAGGGCTACAGTTTGTGTTAGGGTTAGGGCTATCATTAGTACTATGTTTAATATCAGGTCTAGGGTTATGGTTATTGATAGTTTTAGGGATAGTTTTATGGCTAGGTATAGTGTAAGGGTTAGGATGAGGGTTAGGGTCAGCTTTAGAGGTAGGGGTATTATTAGGGTTAGGATCATGGTTGGGGTTTGTTTAGGTTAAGGTTGTGGGTTAGGGCTCAAATTAGCATTAGGGTAAAAGTTACAGTTAGGGTAATGGATATGGTTAGGTTTAGGGTTCAGGTTATTTTTATGGTAATGGATAGGTTAGGGTTAGGGATAGTGCTAGAGTTAGGCCAGGGGTTAGCATTAGGTTTAGGATTAGGGTTAAAGTAATGGATAGGGTTAGAGCTAGGGTTAGGGCTAGGGTTATGCTTAAGACTAGGGCTAGGTTTAGGATTAGGTTTAAAGATAATGCAAGGGTTAAAGTTAGGGTTAGGTTTAGGGTAAGGGTTAGGGCTAGGTTTAGGGTTAGTGTTAGAGTTAAATCTATTGTTGGGTCTTGGATTAGGGCTATGTTTTGGGTTATGTTAGGGCTAGTGTTAGAGATATGGCTAATGTAAGAACTAGGGTTATGATTAGGGATAGTTTTAGAGTTACCATTAGGGCTAAGTCTAGTTTTAGAATTAGGTTTAGATTTAGGATGATGTTTTGAACTAGGGTTAGTGTTAGGGTCAGAGTCAGGATCAGGGTTTGTTTTAGGGTTGGGGATAGTACTTTAATTAGGGGTAGGCTTAGGGCTAGATGAGGGGTAAGGATTTGGTTTAGGTTAAGGTTTAGGGTTAGTGCTATGGCTCGGTTTTGTTTTCGGGCTAAGGTTAAAATAAAGGGTAGTTTTATAAATACTGTTAGTATTATTGCTACTGATAGTGTAAGTTTAGGCTTAGGAGAAGATTTAGAGTTATGATTAATTCTAGGTTTAGGGCTACGGCTAGGGTTAGGGCTAAGGTTAGGGCTAGTGTTTGGGTTATGGTCAGGCATAGGGTTAGAACTAGGAATAGGGCTAGGGCGAGATTTAGAATTAGTCTTAGGGCTAGGGTTAGGGTTAGGTTTAGGACTAGGTTTAGGGGAAGGGATGCTTGTTTGATTTCCACCTCCATTTCCATTTACCCATATAGGTCAAAATGAAGTGAAACCTTAAAATACAAAGTGTTCATGATAACGAACCATTGATTTGAGAAGGCCCAAAACTTGGGAGCATACTAAGGCTAGATAACAGATGAATCCTGCCCAGTATCAAAGAAATTTGAACAAAACTAACTCTCACCCTAACATTACCTCTAACCCTAGCCCTAGCCCTAACCCTAAACCTAACCCTAAGCCTAACATGGTTATAAAACCAGTGATCCTATTATTCCCGCACTTGTGGAGCCTTGTGGGGCAAGCTAAGTGATGAATCCTACGCAGCATCAAACAAATATGACCAAATAATAATGGGAGATATTTCAGTATATGCATGTTTCCCTGTTTTCTCCTAAAGGGCTCTCAGATAAAGTTGTTTTTGCATGCTTAAGCTTAGGCCTACTTTCACAAGGAACATACCAGAGTCCCTAGAGAGAACTGATGGAGTATGGATGTTTCAAGCAGCTAGCAAAAACCCTGTTTAATTTTTACCTTAATTAACTTACCCATATAGGTCAAAATGAAGTGAAATCTTAAATACAAACTGTTCCTGACAGTAAACATGTGAACCGAGAAGACCTAAACTTGGGGAACAGAGTAAATCTAGCTAAAAGATAAATCCTTTCAAGTATCAAAGAATTTTGAATTAAACTAACTCTGACCCTAAAACTAACTCTAACCCTAGCCCTTCCCTTAACCCTAACTTTTTTAATGGGACCTTTGACCTTAGAATTCCCAAACGTAGGCAGCCTAGTGGGGAAAGCTAAGGGATAAATGCTGCACAGTATCAAAGAAATCTGACCAAATAGTTGATGGAGTATTTCAGTACATGCATATTTCCCTGTTTTCTCCTAAAGGACTTTCAGACTAAAGTTGTTTTTAGATGCATCAGCTTAGGCCTACTTTCACAAGAACAAACCATAGATTTTCCACAGAAAATTGACGGAGTGTGAAGTTTCAAGCAGCTAGCACCAAAACTGTTTGATTTAGAGCTCCATTTCCATTTACCATAATAGGACAAAATGAACTGAAACTTTGAAATATAAAATGTTCCTTACAGTGAACCATTGAACCTAGGAGGACCAAACATTGTGCCCTCAAAGAACTGATTCAGTGTCTGAAGTATTAAGCAGCTAGCACCAACCCGGTTTTGATTTCAACCTCCATTTTCATTTACCTATATAGGTCAATAGGAAGTGAAACCTTAAAATATAGAGTGCTCCTGATAGTGAATCATTAAAATGAGAAGGCCCAAACATGGGGAGCATATTAATGCTAGGAAAAAGATGACTCCTTCCAAGTTTCAAAGAAATTTAAACAAAACTAACTCTCACACTAACACTACATCTAACCCTATCCCTAAACCTAAACCTAACACTAACCCTAACCGGATTAAAGAACAATTGATCCTAGAAGTCCCACACTTGGAGAGCTTTGTGGGGCAAGCTAAATGATGAATCCTATGCAGTATCAAACAAATCTGACAAAATATTTATGGGAGGAATTTCAGTGCATGCATATTTCCCTGCTTTCTTCTAATGGGCTCTCAGATAAAGTTGGTTTTGCATGCTTCAGCTTAGGCCTACACTCACAAGGAACATACTACAGTGTCCTCACAAAGAATTGAGGGTGTGCGTGCAGTTTCAAGCAACTAGCATAAACCCTGTTTGATTTCCAGGTCCATTTACTTTTACTCGTATAGGTCAAAATGAAGTAAAATAAAAATATTAACTATTCCGGAACCAAATATTTGGACCAAAAGACGAAAACCTGGGGAACAGAGTGAGGTGAGTTAAAGATGAATCCTGGATTGTATCAAAGAAATTTGAATTAAGTAACTCTAACCCTATCACTACCTCTAAACCTAGCCCTAATCCTAAGCCTAAACACTAACATAGCTTTATCACTAACTATAACTTTAACCCTAATTTTATTGTAACCATTGCCCAAACCCTAGCTGTAACTCTATCCATTACCATAACCCTAATCCTAATCCTAATGCGAAACGTAGCCCTAACCTTAACCTTTACCCTAGACCTGCTCTAACCCTAGTCCTGCCCTAGACCTAAACCTAGCTCAAAACCTAACACTTACCCTAAACCTACCCCTAAACCTAAGCCTAACTATAACCCTAACTCTAACTCTAGCCCTAATCCTAACCATAAACCTAGCCCCAAACCTAGCTGTAATCCTATCTATTACCCTAAATATAAGCCTAACCCAAATGCTAACAAGGGACTAAACCTAACTGTATAGCTATCCCTAAGGCTACTCAAAACCATAAACCTAACCTGAACCCTAAATCTAACCCAATCCATTACCCAAAACCTAATGTTATATCGAGCCTTAATCCCAGACCTTAACCTAAACCAATCCCTACCCTGACTCTGACACTAATAATACACCTAGCTCTGAACCTGACCTTTACCCTAAACCTAACCCTTACATTAGACCTAGCCATAACCTAAACCTAAAACTATCCTTAACCATAATACTAGACCTGACATTAGCCCTAGCCCTATCCCTAACACAAACTGTCATTCTAGCCCTAAACCTAGCCTTAATCCTAAACTGTACTCTAACCCTAGCCCTAACCCTAAGTATAACCCTCGCCCCAGTCCTAAACCTAGCTATTACCCCATTTTCCCCAAACTCTAAACCTAACCCTTACCCTAACATTAACCCTAACTCTAGCTGTAATGCTAGGCCTAATCCTAACACTAACCCTAGTGCTAATCCTAGCCCTAATTTAGACCTAACCCTAAACCTACTCCTGACCCTAGCCCAAAGAATAACTCTACCTTTAGCTCTAGCCCTATTTTTCATTCTAACCCTAGTGTTACCGTAACCCTAACACTAGCCTTAACCTTAGCCCTAACCCTAGCCCTAGCCCTAAACATAGAACTAACCATAACAAAAAATCTAAGCCTAAACCTCAACCTACCACTAGCCCTAACACTATTGCTAATCCTAAAGCTACCCCTAACCTTATCCCTAGCTCTAAAACAAAAATGAGCCATAGCCCTAACCCTAACCCTAGACCTGACATTAACCCTATCTCTAATTCTTACCCTAATCTAACACAAACCCTAACCCTACACATAGCCTTAAGCCTAGCTCTAATTTGAGATCTATCCCCAACCCTAAAGGTAACATTGATCCTGTCTCTGACCCTAACACTAACCCTATCTCTAATCATCACCCTGAACTTAAACCTAACCCTAACACTAGAACTAGACTTAACACTAACCCTAAAACTAGCCCTATTCATAACCCTAGATCTTACATTAGACATAGTGCTACACTAGCCTTAACCTAACCAAAATCTAGCCCTATTCCGAGCCCTCACCCTAGCTTTAATACTAACCCTAACCCTAACTCGGGCCTTAACACTTAACCTAAACCTAACCCTAAAGCTAAACCTGTCCTAACCTAAAACCTATCCTGAACCATAGCCCTAAACTTAACCATAACCCTAGCCCCCACCCTAGCTCGAATCCTATCCATTAACCTAACCATAACCCTAACCAAATTCTAATCCAAAGCCTAACCCCATCATAGCCTTAACCTAGCCATAACCCTATCCTCAACTGCAGTTCTAATCCTATTTGTTACACTAACCATGACCTAACCTGAACCATAGCCCTAATTTTAACCAAAACCCTATCCCTAACCCCAGTTTGAATACTATTCATTACCTAACATAAACCTAACCAAATTCTAACCCAAGACTAACCCTAATCATAGCATAACCTAACCATAACCCTAGCCCTAACTGTAGCTCTAATCCTATCCATTAGCCTAACCATAACCCTAACTGAATTCTCTCCCTAGTCCTAACCCTACTCTATCACTAACCGTAACTCTATACCATCCATCACTCTAAAACAAATCTGAATCCTAAACCTAACCATACCATTATGCTAACCCTAACACTAACCCTAATGCTAATTTGAGCCCTAACACTAAATGTGAACCTAAACCATACCCTAAACCTGACTCTGACCCTAATAATACGCAAGCTGTGACCTGACCCCAACACTTAACCTCACCCTTACAATAGACCTAGCCAGAAACCTAACTGTAAAACTATTCCTAAACATAACCCTAGACCTGTCATTAGCCCTAGCCCCTAAACCTAACACAAACCCTATCTCTAATCCTAGCTCTAAGCCTAGCCTTATTCTAATCCTAATCTTAAACCCTAGCCCTACCTTAATTTTATTCCTTGCACTAACCCTAAACCTAGATGTAACATCATACCTTACCTTAACCCTATCGCTAGCCCTAACCCTAGCTCTATATCTACGCCTAAACCTAACAATAACCCTAGCGCTAATCCTAGCCCTAATTTAGCCTACCCTAAACATAACCCTAGCCCTAGCCCTAAGACTAAGTCTCATTCTCACCCTAGCCCTAGTCCTAGTTCTAAACCTATCCCTTACCATAAACAAAAACTTAGCCCTATCCCTAGCCACAACCCTAGCCCTAACCTTCAACCTAGCCCTAAACATGAATCTAACCCTAACATTAAGCATAAACCTCACCCTAACACTAGCCCTAACCCAAATGCTAATTGGAAAAATAGCCCTACCCTACCCTAAGCCCTAAAGAAACCGAGCCATAACCATAACCCTAAACCTTAACCTAAACCAAACACTAACCCTACACCTAGACCTAAACCTAGCTTTAATTTGAGCCCTAACCCTAACCCTAGAAATAAGCCTGTCTCTGACTCGGACCCTAACACTAACCCTAGCTCTAAACATCGTCCTAAAGCTAACCCTAAAACTAGCTCTAATTGGAAACCTAGTTCTTACGTTAGCCATAGCCCTAATGCTAACACAAATCCTAGCCTTAATCCAAGCCTTAACCCTAGTTTAAACCCTAACCCTAACCCTAAACATAGCCCTAAACCTAACCCTATCTCAAACCCTAACACTACCTCTAAAATTATCCTTGCCCTAAGCCAAACCCTCACCCTAATGCTACCCTAGTCCTAACACTAATCCTTAGCCTACCCCAAACCCTAACTCTATTACTAGTCCTATCCCTAGCCCTAATTCTAGCTCCAAACCTAACCCAAACCCAAACCCTTACCCTGACCCTTATTTTGACCCTAACCCTAACCCTAGGTCTAAACCTGACCCCAACCCTAAATGGAACCCTAACAGTACCCCTACTGGTAAAACTATACCTAAACCTAACCATAACACTAGCACTGGACCAAACCTAATCCTAAATAGAGTCATAAATCTAGCCCTGACCTAAAAATCCTAAGGGACTAGCCCTAACAATAACATTAAAACTAATGCAAACACTAACCCTATTCCTAGAACCAATGCTAGTCCTAATTCTGGCCCTAACCCTAAACCTAACTCTAATCCAAACAGTGATCCTTACCATAATCCAAACCCTATGTCTAAACCTTATCCTAACCCAAAACCTAACCCTAACAGTATACTTATTCATAATGCTAACCCTAAAACTAGTCATAAACATAATCCTACCTCTTACATTACCCATAGTCCTAATGCTAGCCATAAACATCCCACAATACCTAGCCATATTTCTAGGCCTAAACCTAGCCCTAATTGTAACCCTAACTAACCCTAGACCTAACCCTAACCCTAAAACTTGCCATAGCCCTAACCCTAGCTCTAATGCTAACACTTACCCTAAACCTAACCCTAACATTAACCCTAGGCCTAACTCTATACTAGTCCTAATCCTAACCATAACCCTAGCCCTAACCTTAGCTCTAACCCTATCCATTACCCTAAATATGAGCCTAACTAAAATGCTAAACCTAGGCCTAATGCTAACTCTATCCCTAACACTAACCTTTTTCATTACTCTAACCTAACTTGAACCCTAATCCTAACCATACCCATTACCCTAACCCTAACTCTATCCCTAGCACTTAATCAAGCCTTAACCCTAAACTTTAAACTAAACCACACTCGACCTGGACGCTGACCCTAATAATATACCTAGCTCTAAACCTGACCTTTATCCTAAACCTAACTTGCACTATGCCGAGCCACAACCTAACCCAAAAACTAACCCTAACTATATACCTAGACATAATATTATCCCTAGCCTTAATACTAGCTGTAATCCTAATACAAACCCTAGCCCCCATCCTAGCCTTAATCCTAACCTGAACCCTAACCCTAGCCCTACCCCTGATTTTAACCCACGCATTAGCCCTGAATTTAGCTATAACCTTATCCTTTCCCCTAACACTAACCCTGACTCTAGCCCTATCCATAGGCCTAACCCTAAGACTAACCCTAGCACTAATCCTAGCCCTAATTTAGCCCTAACCCTACCCCTAACCTTAGGCCTAAACTAACTCTAACACTCGCCCTAGACCTATTTCTAGTTCTAACCCTGTCAGTTACCATAACCCTAACACAAGCCCTAATCTTAGCCCTAATCCTAGCCCCAGACCAATCCCTAGACCTAACCATAACTCTAAATCTTACCCTAAACCTAAGCATAAACCTCACCCTACCACTAGACCAAACACTATCACTAATACTAAAACTAGACCTAACCCTAGCCGTAGCCCTAAGACAAAACATAGCCATTGCCTTAATCCTACACATTAACCTTAACTGTAACCCTACACCTAGCCATAACCTCCTTACCCTAATTTGAGTCCTAGGCCTAAAACTAACCTTGACCCTGACTTATATCCTAACACTAACCCTAGCTATAAATATCACACTAACCCTAAAGATAATGCCAACACTAGACCTAGGCCAAACACGTACCCTAAATTTAACCCAAATAATAACCCTAGATCTTACATTAGTCATAGCCTAACCCTAGCCCTAACCTAATCTAAATCTTAGCCCTAATCCGAGCCCCAACATTAGCTTTAACCCTAACCCTAAACCTAACCTAATCCTAAAGATAGCCTTAATACTAACCATAATCCTAGCCCTAACTCTACTTCTAATCCTATCCATTACCTTAACCCTAACCTTAACCCTAATGCTAAAGCTAGGATAACCCTAACCCTATCTATAATCCTACCCCATATCCATTACCCTAAACCTAAAATGAACCCTAAACCTAACCATATCCATTACCCTAACCATACACCTAAACCTAATGCTAATTTGAGCCCTAACACTAAACCTTAACCTAAACAAACCCTAACTCTGACCCTGACCCTAAAAATACCCTAGTTCTAAAAGTGACCCTATCCCTCAAACTAATCCTTAAACTATACCAACTATACCTAGCCATAAACCTAAACCTGAAAATATCCCTAACCATAATAACCTTATACCTCATATTAGCCCTAGCCCTAATATAGGCCTAACCCCAACACAAACCCTAGCCCTGATCCTATTCCTAAACCTAGCTTTAATCCTAACCCGAACCCTTACCCTAGCCCTATCCCTAATTTTAACTCTCGCCCTAGCCCTGACCCTAGCTATAACCCCATCCCTTCCCCCAAAACTAATCCTAAACCTAACACTAACACTAACCCTAATCATAGGCCTAAAAATAACACTAAACCTAGCACTAATCCTAGCCCTAATTTAGCCCTAACCCTAACAGAACTCCTAACCCTAGCCCTAAGACTAACTCTAACTCTCACCCTAGCACTATTTCTATTTCAAACCCTATCCATTTCCGTAACCCTAACATTAGCCCTAAACTTAGCCCTAACCCCAGGCATAGCCCTAACTGTAGATCTAACCATAACTCTAAATCTAACCCTGACCGTAAGCCTAAACTTCACCATACCACTAACTGAATACTATTGCTAATCCCACAACTAGTACTAACCTTAGCCCTAGCCCTAAAATAAAACCAAGTCATTGCTCTAACCTTAAACCGAAACCTAAATCAAACTATTCCCCTACATCTAGCCATAACCCTAGCTCAAATTTGAGTCCTAGGACTAAAACTAACCCTGACCCAGACTCATATGCAAACACTAACCCTAGCTCTAAATATCATCCTAACACTAAAGCTAATGCTAACACTAGACCTAACCCAAACCCTAACCCTAAAACTAACCCTAATCATAACCCTAGTTCTTACATTAGTCAGAGCCCTAACCCTAGCTCAAACCCTAACACAAAAATAGCCCTAATCTGAGCCCTAACACTAGATTTAACTCGAAACCTAACCCTAACCCTAACCCTAGGCTTAAACCTAACCATAACACTAGCCTTAACCCTAGTTCTAACCCTAATACAAAAATAGCCCTAATCTGAGCCCTCACACTAGATTTAACTCTAAACCTTACCCTAACCCTAGCCCTAAACCTAACCGTAACACTAGTCCTATCCCTAGCTCTAACCCTATCCCTTAACCTAAACCAAACCCTATCCACAATGGTAATCCTAGTCCTATTCCTAATCTTTAGCGTAAACCAAACACTAACCCTATTACTAGTCCTAACCCTAGCCCTCATTCTAGCTCTAACCCTAACCCAAAACCTAACCCTAACTTTCACCCTTATTCTGACCCTAATACTAATTATAGATCTAAACCTTACCCTTAGCCTAAACTGAACTCTGAATCTATCCATACCAGTAAACTTTTACCTAAACCTAAGCCTAACACTAGCCCTAGACCGAAACATAATGCCAAATCTAGCAATAACTCTAGCCCTACACCTAAACAAAACCTTAGTCCTATCCCTAACAATAACCCTTAATCTAAACCAAATACTAACCCTACCCTGAGACCTAATGCTAGTCATAATTCTTGTATTCACCCTAACCTGAACACTGACACTGACACTAACCATAAACCTAGCTATAAACCTGACCGTAAACCAAAATATAAACCTAACATTAGACCTAGCCATAACCCTATCCCTAAAACTACCACAATTACAACCCTAGATCTTACATTACCCATAGCACTAACCTTAGGCCTAAACCTAACACAAAACCTAGTCCTAATCAGAGGCCTAAACCTACCCTAAGCATAACCCTAACTCTAACCCTAGACGAACCCTAACTCTAACCCTAGACGTACCCTAACCCTAACCCTCACCTTAGTCCTAAACCTAACTCAAAGCCTAAACCTTAGCCTAAACAAAACCCTAGCCCTATCACTAACAATAACCCTAACCCTAACCCTATCCTAATCCTAAACTTAAACCTAGCCCTTACCCTATCAATTACCCTAAATCTAACCCTAACCCTAATGATAACCCTAGCCCTAACCTTAACTGAAACCCTAATCCAAACCCTAAACCTAACCCTAGACCTAAACCTAAACCTAATCCTTGCCATAACCCTCACCCTAACTTAAACCATAACCCTTACCCTAAACCCAATAGTAAACCTATCCCTAAAACTAAACTCAACCCTAAAGCTAACCTTACATCTATTCCAGTCTATCACCCTAAACCTAAACCTAACTCTAATGAAAACCCTAGCCCTAACCCTAAACCTAACCCTAACCATTTCTATAACCCTAACACTAGACCTAACACTAAATCTAACCCTCACCCTAGAACTAACCCTAACTCAAAACCTTACCTTTACCCAGAACCTAATTGTAACCCTACTCTAAGCTAGGGTTACTAGCCCTAATCCAATCTCCAACCTTAACTCTAGCCCTAATCCTAACCATAACCCTAGCTCTAACCCTATACATTATCCATATGATAACCCTATTTCTAATGCTAACCCTAGGCCTAACACTAACCCTATTGCAAAACATAAATCTCTCCATTACCCTAAACCTACATTGAACCCTAAAACTAACCCTATCCATTACCCTAAACCTAACTTTAACCTAGATATAACCCTTAATCCAAATCTTAACCTAATCCTACACCTAAGCCTAACACTAAAACTACACCTAACCCTAATACTAATTTGATACCTAGCCCTAACCCTAAGCCTAAGGCTAAAACAAAATTGAGCAATTGCCCTAACCTTAAACCTTAACTTAATCTAAACCATAACACAAAACTAGACCTAACCCTAGCCCTAATTGGAGTCATAACGCTAACCTTAAACTAACCCTTACCGTGACTCATATCCTAACACTTGCCCTAGCTCTAAACACCACCCTAAACTTAAACAGAACCCTAACAGTAACCCTAGCCTTGGTTCGAGTCCTAAACCTAACTCTAAAACTAACCCTGACTGAACCCATACCCTAACTGTCACACTAGCTCTAAACACTGCCCTCAACTTAAACCAAACTCTAACAGTAATCCTAGCCCTTATTTGAGTCCTAACCCTAACCCTAAAACTAACACTGTCCATGACTCATATCCTAACACTAGCTCTAGCTATGAATATCACCTTAACTTTAAACATAACCATAACACTAGACCTACCCCTAACCCTAACTCTAATTGTAACCCTAGTTCTTACATTAGCCATTGCCCTAACCCTAGTCCTCACCCTAACACAAAAACTAGCCCTAATCCGGGACCTAAACCTAGATTTAACTGTAAACTTAATCCTAACTCTAGCCCTAAACCTAGCTCTAAGCCTATCCCTTATCATAAGCGAACTCTAACCATAATGGTAACCCTAGACCTTTCCTTAATCCTTAGACCAACCAAAACCCTAACCCTATTAATAGTCCTAAACCTATCCCTCACTCTAGCTCTAACCTTATCCCAAACCCTAATTCTAACCCTGACCCTTATTCTGACACTAACACTAATCCTAGGTAAAAACCTGACCCTAACCCTAGACAAAACCCTAACACTAGCCCTAGACCTAAACCTAATCCTAAATCTAGTCTTAACTCTAGCCCTAGACCTGAACAAAAACCTAGCCGAAGCCCTTACAATAAACCTTAACCTAACACAAACATTAACCATATCCCTAGACCTAAGCCTAGTCCTAATTCTGGCTGTAACCCTAACTCTAACTCTATCACAAACACTGACCATGATATTAAAAGTAAACCTACCTCTAAACCTGACCCTAACCGAATATCTAAACCTAACACCAGACCTAGCCATAACCCTAACCCTAAAACTAGCCATAATCATTACCATAGCTCTTACATTACCCACAGCCCTAACCCTAGGCCTAAAACTAACACAAAACCTAAAGCTAATCCTAGGCCTAAACCTAGCTCTAAGCATAACCCTAACCCTAACCTTAACCTAACACTTGATTACTCCTAACCCTAGCTCAAAGCCTAACCCTTACCCTAAACAAAAACCTACACCTATCCCTAAATATACCCCTAACACTAGCCCTAATCCTAAACTTAACCCTAGCCCTAAACCTAGCTCTAAACCTACCCATTACCCTAAATCTAACCCTAAACCTATTGATAACCCTAGGCCTAAGTATAACTCTAAAATTTACCGGAAAATTAACCCTAGACCTAACCCTAAACTTCACAATCGACATAGAAAAAACTCTAGCTCAAACCCTAACCCTTTCCATATACCTAAACATAACCATAACCCTAACCCTAAACCTAAACCTCAATCTAACACTACCCATAACCCTATACCTACATCTAGCCATATCCATTACTCTAACCCTAACCCTACCTCTAATGATGACGCTAGCCCTAATCCTAACTCTAACCCTAACTGTACTGTAATCTTATCCCTAGACCTAATTCTAGACCTAACCCTCTCCCTAGGCCTAACCCTAGCTCAAAACCTAACCCTTATGCTAAACATAATACTAAAACTAACCCTAGTTCTAACCCTAACCCTAACTCTAACTCAAGACCTATTCATAACCATAACCCTAATCCTAATATTAGCTCTAACCCTATCCATTATCCTAACCATTACCCCAACCCTAATGCTAACCCTAGGCCTAACACTAACCCTATCGCTAACCCTAACCATATCAATTACCCTAAACCTAACCTGAACCCTAAACAAAACCCTATCATTACCCTAACCCTGACACTAATGCTAATTCAAGCCCTAACCATAAACCCTAAATTCAACCAAACTCTAACTCTGACCCTGACGCTAATAATTCTCCTAGCTCTAAACCTGAACCTTACCCTACAACCCTTACATTAGACCTAGACACAAACATAACCCTAAAACTATTCTCAACCATAACCCTAGACCTGACATTAGCCCTAGCCCTAATCCTAGCCCTAACCCTAACAAAAAATCCAGTCCTTATCCTAGCCGTAATCATAGCCTTAATCCTAACCCTAACCCTAACTCTGACCCTAGCCCTAACCCTAATACTAACCCTAGCCCTAATCTTATCCCTAATTCCGCCCTATCCCTAACCCTAACCCTAGACCTAAGACTAACTCTAACTCTCACACTTTCATATCACTTGTTCTAAACCTATCCCTTACCATAACCCTAAACCAAGCCCTAAACCTAGTACTAACCCTTGCTCTATACATAGCCCTAGCACTAACCTTAGATCAAAATCTAACTCTAAATCTAACCCTAACCCGAAGCCTAAGCCTAACCATAACACTAGCCCTAAACCTAACACTAATCCTAAAACTAGCCCTAACCCTAGCCCTAGCCCTAAAACAAAACTGAGCCAAGCAGCTCTAGCACTAACCCTTAAACTAAACCAAACCCTAACCATACACCTACACCTAACCCTAGCCTTAATTTGAGTTTTAAGGCAAACCCTAAAACTAACCCTGACCCTGACTCTGAAACTAACACTAACCCTAACTCTAAACATCACCCTAACCCTAAACCTAACCCTAACACTAAACCTAGCCCTAATCTCAACCCTAAAATTAGCCCTAATCATAACCCTGGTACTTACATTAGCCAGAATCCTAACCCTAGCACTAAATTAACACAAAACCTAGCCCTAATCTGAGATCTAAACCTAGATTTAAACCTAACCTTAACCCTAACTCTAGCCATAATCATAACAATAAGACTAACCCTAACCCTAGCTCTAACTCTATCCATTATAATAACCATAACTCTAACCCTAAAGCTAAACCTAGGCCTAAACCTAACCCTGTCTCTAAACCTATCCCTATCTATTTCCCTAAACCTAACATGAATCCCTATATTAAACCTAACATTATCCTAACCCTAACCCTATAGCTAATTCTACCTCCAACTTTAAGCCTTAAACTTTCCCAAACCCTAACCCATTTCTTGACCTTTATAATAGGCCTATCCCTTAACCTCACCCTAACCTAAACCTTACACTAGATGTAGCCATAATCCTAAATCTAAAACTATCTTTCAACATAATTTTAGAATTGAAATTAACCATACTTCTAATCCTAGGCCTAATGGTAAAACAAACACTAGCCCTTATATTGTCCTAAACCTAAAGTTAATCAATACCCTAACACTAACCCTAACCCTAATTCTAAACATCACCCTACCTCTCAACCTAGCTATAACACCATCCCTTACCCTAAACTTAATCCTACATCTAACCCTAACTCTATGCTTAACCCTAACCCTAATCCTAGCCCTAATTCTAGCCCTATCACTAACCCTAACCCTAACTTTAGCCTGAAGAATAACTCTAATTCTCACACTAGCCCTATTGCTAGTTCTAACCCTATCTCTTACTCTAACTCTAGCCCTATCCTTAGTCCTAGCCCTAACCTTAGATCTACCCCTAACTCTAAATCTAAACTTAACCCTAAACCTAAGCCTAACACTAACACTAACCCTAACCCTAACCCAAATGGTAATTGTAAAAATAACCCTAACCCTAACCCTAGCAATAAAACAAAACCGAACAATAGCCCTAACCCTAAACCTTAACTTAAACCAAACACTAACACTACACCTAGACCTAACCCTAGCCTTAATTCGAATCCTAACAGTAACCTTAAAACTAACCCTGACCCTGACTAATATCTTAAACTCATCCTAGCTCTAAACACCATCCTAACTTTAAACCAAAACTTAACAGTAACCCTAGCCTTTATTTGAGTCCTAACTCTAACCCTGAACATGACTCTTATCCTAAAACTAACCCTAGCTCTAATTATCACCCTAACCTTAAACCTAACCCTAACACTAGACCTACCCTAACCCTAACCCTAAAACTAACCCTAACGGTAACCCTAGTTCTTATATTAGCAATTGCCCTAACCCTCACCCTAACTCTAACACAAAAACTAGCTCTAATCTGAGCCCTAAACCTAGCTTTAACCCTAACCCTAACGCTATCCCTAACCCTAGCTCTAAACCTATCCTTTACCTAAGTGAAACCCTAAACTTAAAGGTAACCATAGACCTATCCCTAGTCCTTAGGCTAACCAAAATTCTAACTATATTAATAGTACTGACCCTAGCCCTCATTCTAGTTCTAATCCTATCCCAAACCCTAATGCTAATCCTGACCCTTATTCTGACTCTAACACAAACCCTAGGTCTAAACCTGACCATAACCCTAGAGTAAACCCTAACACTGGCCCTACAGATAACCTTATACCTAAACCTAAACCTAACCCTAGCCCTAAGACTAACTCTAATTCTCACACTAGCCTTATCCTTAGTTCTAACCCTATACTTATCATTACCTTAACCCTAGCCCTAATCCTTGACCTATGATTAGTCCTAGCCCTAACCCTAGACGTAACCCTAACTCTAAATCTAACCCTAAACCTAAGATTAAGCCTAACACTAACATTAGCCCTAACCCTAATGCTAATCATAAAACTAGCCCTAACCCTAACCCTAGCAGTAAAACTAAACTGAACAATAGCCCTAACCCTAAACCTTAACTTAAACCAAACACTAACACTACACCTAGACCTAACCCTAGCCTTAATTCGAATCCTAACAGTAACCTTAAAACTAACCCTGACCCTGACTAATATCTTAAACTCATCCTAGCTCTAAACACCATCCTAACTTTAAACCAAAACTTAACAGTAACCCTAGCCTTTATTTGAGTCCTAACTCTAACCCTGAACATGACTCTTATCCTAACACTAACCCTAGCTCTAATTATCACCCTAACCTTAAACCTAACCCTAACACTAGACCTACCCTAACCCTAACCCTAAAACTAACCCTAACGGTAACCCTAGTTCTTATATTAGCAATTGCCCTAACCCTCACCCTAACTCTAACACAAAAACTAGCTCTAATCTGAGCCCTAAACCTAGCTTTAACCCTAACCCTAACGCTATCCCTAACCCTAGCTCTAAACCTATCCTTTACCTAAGTGAAACCCTAAACTTAAAGGTAACCATAGACCTATCCCTAGTCCTTAGGCTAATCAAAATTCTAACTATATTAATAGTACTGACCCTAGCCCTCATTCTAGTTCTAATCCTATCCCAAACCCTAATGCTAATCCTGACCCTTATTCTGACTCTAACACAAACCCTAGGTCTAAACCTGACCATAACCCTAGAGTAAACCCTAACACTGGCCCTACAGATAACCTTATACCTAAACCTAAACCTAACCCTAGCCCTAAGACTAACTCTAATTCTCACACTAGCCTTATCCTTAGTTCTAACCCTATACTTATCATTACCTTAACCCTAGCCCTAATCCTTGACCTATGATTAGTCCTAGCCCTAACCCTAGACGTAACCCTAACTCTAAATCTAACCCTAAACCTAAGATTAAGCCTAACACTAACATTAGCCCTAACCCTAATGCTAATCATAAAACTAGCCCTAACCCTAACCCTAGCAGTAAAACTAAACTGAACAATAGCCCTAACCCTAAACCTTAACTTAAACCAAACACTAACACTACACCTAGACCTAATCATAGCCTTAATTCGAGTTCTAATCCTAACCTTAAAACTAACTCTGACCCTGACTCATATCGTAACACTCTCCCTAGCTCTAAATACCCTCCTAATATTAAAGCAAAACCTAACATTAACCTCATACCTAATTTAAGTCCTAATCCTATACCTGACCTTGACTCATATTCTAAAGCTAACCCTAGCTCTAAATATCACTCTAATCTTAAACCTAACACGAACACTAGACCTACCCCTAACCTAACCCTAAAGCTAACCCTAGTTGTCACCCTAGATCTTATATTAGCCATTGTCCTAACCATAGCCCTAACTCTAACACAAAAAGGAGCCCTAATCAGAGCTCTAAACCTAGGTTTAACCTTAAGGCTAACAATAACTCTAGCCCTAAACCTAGCTCTAAATCTATTCCTTAACGTAAGTGAAACCCTAACCCAAAGGGTAACCCTAAACCTATCCGTAATCCTTAGGCTAACCAAAATCCTAACCCCATTAATAGTCCTGACCCTAGCCCTCATTCTAGCTCTAAACCTATCCCAAACCCTAATGATAAGCTGACTCTTATTCTGACCCTAACAATAACCCTAGGTCTAAACCTGATCCTAACCCTAGAAAAAACCCTAACACTGGCCCTTCTGGTAAACTTACACCTAAACCTAACCCTAAAACTAGTTCTACACCTAAACCTAATCCTAAATCTAGCTTTAACTCTACCCCTGAATCTAAACAAAAACCTAATCCTAGCCCTAACAATAATCCTTAACCTAAACCAAACACTAACCCTACCATAGGACCTAATCCTAGTCCTGATTCTGGTTGTAACCCTAACTCTAACTCTAATCTGAACACTGACACTGCCTTTAAGCGTAAACCTACCTCTGAACCTGACCCTAACCAAAAATCTAAATCTAAAACTAGACCTAGCCATAACCCTAACCCTAAAACTAGCCCCAATCATAATCCTAGCTCTACATTACCCACAGCCCTAACCCTAGGCCTAAACCTAACACAAAATCTAGAGCTAATCCTAGGCCTTAACCTAGCTCTAAGTGTAACCTTATCCCTAACCCTAGCCCTAACCCAAATTTAACCCTCACCTTAATCCGAACCCAGGCTCAAAGCCTAACCCTTACCATAAACATAAACCTAGAACTATCCCTAACTCTAACCCTAACCCTGGCCCTAATCCTAAACTTAACCCTAGCCCTAACCCTAGCTCTAAACATATCCATTACCCTAACCCTAAACCTAAACCTAATGATAATCCTAGCCTTAACCCTAACCATAAGCCTTAACCTAAACTGAAAAATAACCCTAGAACTAACCCTAAACCTAACACTCGCTATAATCTAACCATAGCTCAAACCGTAACCCTTACCATAAACCTAAACATAACCATATCCCTAACCCTAACCCTAAACTTAAATATAACCCTATCCCTAACGCTAAACCTATATCTAACTGTATTCATTACCCTAACCCTAATGCTAACCAAAACGACAACCCTAGCCCTAACCCTAACCCTAACTCTAAACCTACTGTAATCCTATCCCTGGACCTAACCCTGAACCTAACCCTTGCTCTAGGCCTAACCACAGCTCTGAACTTAACCCTTACGCTAAACATAACCATAACCCTAGTTCTAACCCTCACCTTAACCCTAACTCAAGACCTAATCCTAACCATAACACTATCTCTAATCTTAGCTCTAACTGTATCCATTACCCTAAAAATAACCCTTACCTTAATGCTAACCCTAGGCCTAAACCTAACTCAAGACCTAATCATAACGATAACCCTAGCCCTAAACTTAAATCTAACTGTATCAATTACTCTAAACTTAAACCTTACCCTAATGCTAACCCTCGGCCTAACCCTAACCCTATCACTAATCCCAACCCTATCAATTACCCTAAACCTAACCTGAACCCTAAATCTAACCCTATCATTACTGTAACCCTAACCCTTATGCTAATTCAAGCTCTAACCCTAAACTCAAACCTAAACCAATCCCTAAACCTGACCCTTACCCTAATAACTCCCCTAGCTCTAAACCTGACCCTACCCTAAACCTCACTCTTACAATAGACCTAGCCAATAACCTAACCCTAAAACTATCCCTAACCATAATCCTAGACCTGACATTAGCACTAGACAAAATCTGACCCCTAACCCTAACACAAACCCTAGCCCTTATCCTAGCCCTAATCATAGCCTTAGTCTTAACCCTAACCCTAGTCCTAATCTTAGACCTAACTTAGCCCTAGCCCTAACTGTAGCCCTAACCCTAGGCCTAAGACTAAGTCTAACTTTCACCCTAGGCATAAAACTAGTTCTAACTCTATCCCTTACCAGAACCCTGAACCTAGGCCTAACCCTAGCCCTTTCCTTATCCCTAGCCCTAACCCTAGATCTAACCCTAACTCTAAATCTAACCCTAAGCTAAGCCTAAACCTAAACCTTACACTAGCCCTTACAGTAACCCTAACACTACTCCTAAACCTAGCCCTAACTCTAGCCCTAGCCCTAATACAAAACCAAGCCATAGCCCCAACCTAAACCTTAACCTAAACCAAACCCTAACCCTACACCTAGCCATAACCCTAGCCCTAATTCGAGTTTTAAGCCAAACCCTAATACGAATTCTGACACTGACTCTGACCCTAAAACTAATGCTAGCTTTAAACAGCACCCTAACCATAAACATAAACCTAACACTAGACCTAGCCCTAACCCTAACCCTAAAACTAGCCCAAATTTAACCCTAGTACTTACATTAGCTGTAACGCTAACCCTAGCCCTAACTTCACCCAAAACCTAGCCCTAAACCCAGCCCTAACTCGATCTTCAACCCTAAACCTAACCTTAAACCTAACCCTAGCATAATAATAACCATAACCCTAGTCCTAACCTTTGATCTAACCCTATCCATTACCCTAACCATAACCCTAACCCTAATGCTAACCCTAGGCCTAAACTTAACCTTATCCCTAATCCTAACCTATCCATTACCCTAAATCTAACCTGAAACCAAACCTAAACCTATCATTACCCTAATCCTAAACTTATGCTATTTCGAGCCCTCAATTTAAAATTTAACCTATCCCAATCACTAATTGCGATACTGACCCTAATAATACCCTTAGCTCTAAACCTTAACCTAACCCTAAACCTAACCCTTACACTAGAAATAGCCATAAACTTAACCCATAACTATCTTTAACTGTAATGTTGAACTTGAAATTGCCCTAGACCTAATCCTAGCCCTAAACCTAGCTTTAATCCTAACCCAAACCATAGCCTGAGCTTTAACCATAATGCTAACGCTCACCCTAGACCTAAACCTAGCTAAAACCCCATCCCTTACCCTAAACTTAACAATAACCCTAAACCTAAGCTTAACCCTAAACCTAAACCTAATCCTAGGCCTAACACTAACACTAAGCCTAATGCTAATCCTAGCCCTAATTTAATCTTATTGTAACCCTAACCCTAGCCCTAAGACTAAATATAACTCTTTCCCTATCCCTATCCCTAGTTCTATTCTTAGCCCTAGCCCTAACCCTAGATCTAAACCTAACTCTAAATCTAAAGCTAACTCTAAATTTAACCATAGCCATAATCCTAAACCAAACCCTAACACTAGCCCTAACATTAATGCTAATCCTAAAACTTGCCCTACCCCTAGCCGTAGCCATAAAAGAAAACCAAGCCATATCCCTGACCCTAACCCATAACCTAAACCAAACCATAACCCTACACATATCCCTAATCCTAACTCTAAAAATTTCCCTGACCCTGACACGACCCTAACATTAATCCTAGCACTAAACATCACCCTAACGTTAAATTAACCCTAACTAGAGACCTAGCCTAAACACTAACCCTAAAACTAACCCTAATTGTAACCCTAGTTCATACATTAGTCATTTTCATAACACTAGTCCTAACCCTAACACAAATCCTACCCTTAATCTGAGCCCTAACCCTAGCTTTAACCCTAATCTTAATCCTAACATTAGCCCTAACCCTAACCCTAACCCTAGCCCTACCCTAGCTCTAACACTTTTTCTTACCCTAAGCCAAACCCTAAACCAAATGCTAACCCTCGTCCTAACCCTAATCCTTAGACGAACTTAAACTCTAACCATTTTACTAGTCTTAACCCTAGCTCTCATTCTAGCTCTAACTCTAACCCTGACTCTTATTATGACCCTAACAGTAACCCTAGGTCTAAACCTGACCCTAACCCTAAACCAAACCTTAACACTAGCCCTACTGGTAAGTCTATACCTATACCTATACCTAAAACTATACCTAGACAAAAAGCTAATCCTAAATATAGCTATAAGTCTAGCCCTAGACCTAAACAAAAACCTATCTCTAGCCCTAACAATAACCCTTAACCTAAGCAAAACACTTATCCTACCCTAGACCTAACACGAGTCCTAATTCATGCTCTAATTCTAATGCTAACCCTATCCTGAATACTGACCCTGACCCTAACACTAAACCTAGCTCTAAACCTGACCCTAACCCAAAACCTAGTCCTAACACTAGACCTAGCCATATCCCTAACCCTAAAACTAGCCCTAAGCATAACCCTAGCTCTTACATTACCCATAGTCCTAACACTAGCACTCAACCTAACACAAAACCTAGCCCTAATCCTAGGCCTAAACTTAGCCATAAGCACAACCCTAACCCTAACCCTAGTCGTAACACTAACCCTAACACTAACCTTTGCCTTAGACCTAACCCTAGCTCAAAGCCAAACCCTTACCCTAAACATAGACCTAGCCCTAACCTAAACAGTAACCCTAAACCTAGCTCTAATTCAAACCTTAATCCTAGCCTGAACTTTAGCTCTAACCCTATCAATTACTCTATCCCTAAGCCCAGCCCTAATTATAACACTATCCCTAACAATAAACCTAACCCTAAACATAAATGTAAACCTAGGCCTAACCCTACACCAAACCATCACCATAGCCCTAACTCTAGCTGAAACATTAAGCATTACACTAAACATAATTGTAACACTAGCCCTAACCCTAAATCTAACATTATTCATTACCCTAAACCTAACGCTAAACCTAATGAAAACGCTAGCCATAACCCTAACCCTAAACCAAACTCTACCCATAAACATAACCCTAGACCTAAACTTAAACTTAAATTCACCCTAGCCCTAAACCTAGCTCAAACACTAACCCTTACCCTAACCTAACCATAACCCTAGCCCTAAACCTAACACTTACCCTAAACCAAACCCTAGCCCTATCCATAAACCTAACCCTAATCCTAGACTTAATCCAAAACATAACCTAGCCCTAACTCTAGCTCTAAATCTATCCATTACACTAAAAATAATGTTAAACCTAATGCTAACCCTAACCCTATCACTAAACCTAACACATTCATTACCTTAAAACTTAACTGAAACCTAAAATTAACCCTATCCATTACCCCAACCCTAAGCCTAACACTAACTCAAGCCCTAACCCTAAACTTTAACCTAAACCAAACGCTAACCCTGACCCTAACCCTAATAATACCCCCAGCTCTAAACCTGATCCTCACCATAAATGTAACCCTTACACTAGACCTACCATAACCAAACCCTAAAACTATCCCTAACCATAACCCTAGACCTGACATTAGCCCTAGCCCTAGCCCTAGCCCTAAGCCTAAAAGAAACCCTAGCCCTAAACCTAGCCTTAATCCTAACCCAAACACTAACCCTAGCTCTAATCTTAATTCTAACCCTCACCCTAGTGCTAAAGCTAGTTATACCCCACTCATTCCTCTAAAATTAACCCTAACCCCAATGCTAAACCTAACCCTAGCCCTACCCCTAGGTCTAAACCTAACACTAATCCTAGCCCTAATCCTAGCCCTTATTTAGCTATAACCCTAACTCTAACATTAAGCCTAGTCCTAAGTCTAACTCTAAGTCTCGTCCTAGCCATATCCCTAATTCTAACCCTATCCCTTATCGTAAACCTAGCCCTAGATATAACCCTAACTCTAAATCTAACCCTAACCCTAAGCCTAAACCTCACCCTAACACTATCCCTAAACCTAAAACTAATCCAAAATTCATCCCTAACACTAGCCCTAGCCATAAAACAAAACTAAGCCATAGCCCTAACCCTTAGCTTAAACCAAAGCCTAACCCTACATCTAGCCCTAATTTAAGTCCTAACTCGAGTCCTAACCCTAATGCTAAAACTAGCCCTGACCCTGACTCTGACCCTAACACTAAACCTAGCTCTAAACATCACCCTAACCATAAACCTATGCTTTGCATGCTTCAGTGTAAGGCTACATTCACAAGGAAAAAAGCAGAGTTTGCCCACAGAGAACTGATTCAGTGTGTGAAGTTTCAAGCAGCTAACACCAACTCTGTTTGTTATCCAGCTTCATTCCCAATTATCCATATAAGTCAAGATAAAGTGAAACCTTAAAACACAAACTATTCCTGACAGTGAACCTTGAACTGGGAAGGCCCAAACCTGGGGAACATATTAAGGCTAGGTAAAAGATGAATCCTGCCTGGTATCAAAGAAGTTTGAACAATACTAACTAAAACCCTAACACTATTTCTAACCCTAGCCCTAAACCTAACCCTAACCCTAAGCTGTTTAGAGAAACTTTGATCATAGAAGTCCCAAATTTGTTGTGCCTAGTAGAGCAAGGTAACAAATGAACCCTGCCCAGTATCAAAAAATATCTGACAAAATAATTGGGGAAGGTGTTTCAGTACATGCCTATTTCCCCTGTTTTTTTTCCCTAAAGTTCTCTTGGATAATGTTCTTTTGCATCCCATAGCTTTGGAAAACCTTTACTAGGAAGAAAACAGAGAGTGCCCATAGAGAAATGATTGAGCGTGTGAAATTTCAAGCAGCTAGCACCAACCCTGTTTGATTTCCAGCTCCATTTCTATTTACCCGTATAGGTTCAAATGATGTGAAACCTTGAAATGCAAACTGTTCTTGACAGTGAACCTTGAACAAAGAAGGCCCCAAAAGGGTAAACATTGTAAGGCTAGGTAAAAGATGAATCCTGCCCAGTATCAATGAAATTTGACCAAAACTAATTCTAACACTAACACTCACTCTAACACTTGCCCAAACCCTAACCCTACTACTAACCATAACCTGTTTAGAGAACTTTTCATCATAGAAGTCCCAAACATGTGGAGATGAGTGGGGCAAGCTAACAGGAGAATTCTGTGCAGTATCAAAGAAATCTGACCAAATGATTGGGGGAGGTAGTTCAGTACATGCATATTTTCCTGTTGTCTCCTAAAGTGCTCTTGGATAAAGTTGTTTTTGCATGCTTCAGGTTTGGGATAATGTCACAAGGAAGAAATCAGAGAGTACTGACAGAGAATTGATTGAGTATGTGAAGTTTCAAACAGCTAGCACCAACGCTGTTTGATTTCGAGCTCCATTTCCATTTACGTATAGAAGTCAAAATTAAGTGAACCCTTAAAATATACACTGTTTCTGACAGTGAACAATTTAATTGAGAAGGTCCAAACCTGGCGTACATAAGAAGGGTAAGGAAAAGATGAACACTGCCCACTATCAAATAAATTTGAACAAATCTAACTGTATCTCTAATGCTAGATTTGACTCTATCCCTAACCCTAACCCTAAGCTGTTTTTAGAACCTATGATCATAGAAATCCCAAAATTGGAGATTCTAGTGGGGAAAGCTAGCAGATGAATCCTGGACAGTATCAAAGAAATATGACCAAATAATTGGGGGAGGTATTTCAGTATATTCATATTTCCCGCTTTTCTCCCAAAGTGCTCTCAAATAAACTTGCTTTGCATGCTTCAGCTTAGGGCTGCCTTCACAAGGAACAAACCAGAGAGTGCCCACAGAGAACTGATTGAGTGTATGAAGTTTGAAGCAGCTAGCACCAATCCTGTTTGATTTCTAGCTCCAATTCCATTTACCCATATAGGTCAAAATGAAGTGAAACCTTAAAATAAAAACTGTTCCTGACAGCCAACCATTGAACTGAACATAGTAAGGCTAGTTAAAGATGAATTCTGCCAAGTATCAAAGAAATTTGAACAAAACTAACTTTAATCCTAACACTAGTTCTAACCATAGCCCTAACCCTAACCTGTATAGAGAACATTTGATCATAGAATTCCCAAACATGGAAGAGCCTAGTAGGGAAAGCTAACAGATAAATCCTGCCCAGTATAAAAAATCTTACCAAATAATTGGGGGGCAGTAGTTCAGTACATGCATATTTCCCTGTTTTCTCCTAAAGTGCTCTTGGATAATGTCTTTTGCATGTCTCAGCTTTGGAAAACTTTCACTAGGAAGAAACCAGAGAGTGCCCACAGAGAACAGATTGTGTGAAATTTCAAGCAGCTAGCATTAACCATTTTTGATTTCCAGCTCCATTTCCATTCACACCTATAGGCCATAATGAAGTGAAACCTAAAAATTCCAATTGTTCCTGAAAGTGAACCATTGAACCTTGAAGGCTCAAACTTGGGTACCTACTAAGGCTAGGTCAAGGATGAATCCTGTACAGTATCAAAGTAATCTGACCAAAACAATTTGAAGCTCTTTCAGTACACGGGAATTATGATTGCTTCTAAAGTGCTCAGAGAAAAATCTGTTTCTTTCTACATCAGTTGAGGGCTACTTCCACAGGAAACAAACCTTAGAATGCTCACTGAGAACTGATCGAGTGTCTAAAGTTTCAAGCAGCTAGCACAAACCCTGTTTTATTTCCAGCTCCATTTCTATTTACCCATATAGGTCAAATTGAAGTGAAACCTTAAAATACAAACTATTTTTTACAGTGAACCATTGAATCAAGGCCCAAATCTGTGGAAAATAGTAAGGCTACATAAAAGATTAAACTTGCCCAGTTTCAAAGAAATTTGAACAAAACTAACTCTAACCATAAGACTAGCTCTAAACCTAGCTCTAACCCTAAACCTAAATCTAAACTAACCTGTTTAGACAACCTTTGTCATAGAAGTTCCAAATGTGGGGCTTCTAGTAGGGAAAGCTAACAGATGAATCCTGCCCAGTATCCAAAATATCTGACTAAGTAATTGGGGGATGTATTTCCATACATTTATATTGCCATGTTTCCTCCTAAAGTGCAGTCTGATAAAATTTCTTTGCATGCTTCAGTTTGGGGAAACTTTCACAAGGAGGAAACCAGAGAGTTCCTACAGATTACTGATTGAATTTGTGAAGTTTTAAGCAGCTAGCATCAACCCTGCTTGATTTCCATCTCCATTTCCATCTACCCATATAGGTCAACATAGAGTGAAACCTTAAAATACAAACTGTTCCTGACAGCAATCTGCTGAACCAAGAAGGCCCAAACCTTGGAAACAAAGTAAGGATAGGTCAAAGATGAATCCTGCCCAGTATCAAAGATATTCAAACAAAAGTAACTCTAATCCTAACATTTTCTCTAACCCTAGTCCTAACACTAACCCTATCCTGTTTAGAGATCCTTTGGACATATAAAGTCCCAAACTTGGGGAGCCTAGTGGGACAAAGTAACAGATGATTACAGTGCAGGATCAAAAAAGTTTGATCAAATAATTAGTTGAGCTAGTTCAGTCCATGCATATTCCTCTGTTTTATTCTAAAGTGCTTTTGGATAAAGTTATTTTTGTATGCTTCAGCTTAGGCTACTTTCACAAGGAAGAAATCAGAGAGAGCACAGAGAGACCTGATTGAGTGTGTGAAGTTTGAAGCAGCTAGCACCAACCCTATTTAAATTTTGAGCTCCATTTCCATTTACCATATAGGTCAAAATGAAGTGAAACCTCAAAGTACAAACTATTAGTGTCGGAGAACCATTGAACTGAGAATGCCCAAACCTAGGGAACATAGTAAGGTTAGGTAAAAGATTAATCCTGCCCAATATCAAAGAAATTTGAACAAAACTAACTCTAAATCTAACACTAGATCTAAACGTAGCCCTAACCCTAACAATAACATTAACTGTAACCTGTTTAGATAACCTTTGATCATAGAAGTACCAAAGTTGTGAAGCCTATTGGGGCAAGCTAAGAGATGAATCATGCACAGTATCAAGAAATCTGAACAAATAATTGTGGGAGGTAATTCATTACATGCTTATTTCTCTGTTGTCCCCTAAAGTGCTCTTGGATAAAGTTGTTTTTGCATGCTTCTTCTTTGGCCTATATTCAATAGAAAGAAATCAGAGAGTGCCCACAGAGAACTAATTGAGTATGTGATATACCAAGCAGCTAGTACCAACCCTTTTTGATTTCCAGCTTCATTGGCATTCACACCTATAGGCCATAGTGAAGTGACACCTAAAAATTCAAACTGTTCCTGACAGTGAACTGTTGAAATTAAAGGCCCCAAATTGGGGATCGTACTAAGGCTAGGTAAAGGATGAATCCTGTATAGTATCAAAGTAATTTGACCAAAAATATTGAAGCTTGCTCCTAAAGCACTCACAGATGAAGCTATTTCTTTCTATTTCAGCTTAGGGGTACTTTCTCAAGAAACAAACCAGAGAATACACACTGAGAACTGATTGAGTATGTGATGTTTCAAGCAAACTTTCAAACCAAGTCTGTTTGATTTCAAGCTCTATTTCTATTTACCCATATAGGTCAAAATGAAGTGAAACTTTAAAATACAAACTGATCCTGACAGTGAACCACTGAATCCAGAAGGCCCAAACCTGCTGAGCATAGTAAGGGTAGGGAAAAAATGAATCCAGCCCAGAATCAAAGAAATTTGAACAAAAATAACTCTAACTCTAACACTAGCTCTAAACCTAACCCTAACCCTAACTGTAACACTTACTCTTACCTGTATAGAGAACCAATGATCCTAGAAGTCCCAAACTTGGGGAGTCTAGTGGGGAAAGCTTAAAGATGAATACTGTGCAATATCAAAGAAATCTGATCAAATCATTGGGAGACTTATTTCAGTACGTGCATATTTCTGTTTTTTTCCTTAAGGGCTCTCAGATACAGTTACTTTTGCATGCTTCATCTTTGGCCTACCTTTAAAAGAAAGAAACCAGAAAGTGTTCACTGAGAACTGATTGTGTGAAGTTTCAAGCACCTCCTACCAATCCTGTTTGATTTCCAGCTCAATTTTCATTCACATCAATAAGCCATAATGAAGTGAAACCTTAAAACCCAAACTGTTCCTGACAGCAAACCATTGAACTGATAAGGCCCACACTTGTGGAGCATAGTAAAGCTAAGTAAAAGATGAATCCTGCCCAGTATCATAAAAATTTGAAGAAAACTAGGGCCACATGGGCACTCTCAGCACGGACAGAAGGTTCCGCCATATGGATGCTCTTGGTGCAGACAGAAGTCTCTGCTTTGCATTTGCTCAAGGCTCAGATGGAAGTCTCGGCCTCTTGTGGGCTCTGGGCTTAGAGGGAAGACTCAGCTGGGCTGGCGCTCTCAGCGCAGAGGGTAGGCAGCACAGAACACAGAGGCTTTGCTTGGGGGTCACCAGACCAAGCTCTGGACTTGGCACAAGGTCACCCCAGAACCACCCAATTCACCAAACACCCTACAGAGGTAACAGATGGAATCCATCTTTCAAAACCTTACTCAACATCTATCAGTGGGCATGGCTACCAGCTCAGTTCTGTGGCTGCTCAGGTACCTGGTTTCCAACTCCCATACCTCCAGCTGTGATAACTCAAGATTTTTCTCACAAGCTTTTTGTTGGGCATAGCTATCAATGTGGAACAGCAACTGTACAGGCACCTGGTTTCTATCTCAGAGACTAAGAATAGGGAGGCTACCGGTAGAAGCTCAAACCCTCTCACACTGGCTACCTCCATCACCTGGAGCACAGAGACTCTAGCTAGGAATAGACAACTCTAACTATTGCAAGAAAAGAAAACAGAGTTCTGAGATACTTTTTTTTCTTTCTTACTTTTCTTGCTCTTCTCATTCATTATTCTCTACCCTTCCCCCTCTTGTCCTCACAACCTCAACATATGTGAAACCAAGAACTTTGCAAAAAATTGGACTTTAAGAACTGAATCCGGTGCTGGGTTCGATCCTCAGCACCACATACAAATAAAGATGTTGTGTCCTCCTAAAACTAAACAATAAATATTTTAAAAATTCTCTCTCTCTCTCTTCTCTCTCTCTCTCTCTCTCTCTCTCTCTCTCTCTCTCTCTCTCCTCTAAAACAAGAAAGAACTGAATCACCAGAAGAGGAATTGCATAGGGCCCACCTCACCTCCCTTTGTTTTCTCTTATATTCTTTCTCCCTCTCTTTCTTTCCTTGTTATTTTTTTCTTCTTTTTTCTTCCTCCCTCTATCCCACTTTCAACCTCTTAATTTTTACTATTTGTACATAGGTTAATTTTATGAATACAGATAAGGAATTTGAATTTCTACATTCTTCCATAAATTACCCCTGCTATTCATTACAGTTCTCCTCCAATTTGCTAAGATAGATTAATCTCATACCCTCACCCCTTTTCCCCTTAATGTAGCATCCAACCCCTGACCATCTGTTCTCTATATACCACAAGAAATGGTATGCCTTCTATGAAACTAATGACTATATTCTAAATAATAATTGAAGCCAACATCTGTAGACATAAAGTCTAAATATAAATGCATTTATAATGGTTAGGCTTAGGCCATGGGTTAGGTTTAGAATTAGAGTTAGGTTTTTATCTATGCTTAGGGCTAGGGCTAAGAAGAGGGCAAGGGTTAGGACTAGGGTTAGGGATAGGTTTAGGGTTATGGTAAGGGATAGGGTTATAATTAGTTATAGGGCTAGTGTGAGAGTTAGAGTTAGTCTTAGGGCTAGGGTTAGGGTTATGGTTAGGGATAGGGCTAAATTAGGGCTAGGGTTAATGTTAGGTTTAGGCCTCGGGTTAGGGTTAGTGTTAGGGTTACGTGTAGGTTAATGGAATGGGTTATAGCTAGGTTGAGGGCTAGGGCGAGGGTTAGTATTAGGGTTAGGGCTAAGGTTAGGGTTGTGTTATGATTAAGGCTAGGTTTAGGGCTAGTGTTTGTGTTAGGGTTAGGGCTAGATTTAGGAGTAGGGCTAATGTCAGGTCTAGGGTTACAGTAAGGGTCAGGTTTAGAGTTAGGGTTATTATTAGGGTCAGGTTCAAAGTTAGGGTTTGGGTTAGGTTAGGGTTTATGTTTAGGGCTCGAATTAGCATTAGGTTTAGTGTTAGGGTAATGACAGGGTTAGGTTTAGGGTTTAGATGTGGTTTAGTGTAATTGATAGGTTTAGGTTTAGGCATAGGGTTAGCATAAGGGTTAGGGTTATCATTAGGTTAATGGATAGGGTTAGACCTAAGATTAGGGCTAGGTTTATGGATTAGGACTTTTGTTTGGGTTAGGGTTACTATTAATTTAGGGTTAAAGCTAGGTTTAGGACTCGGATTAAGGCTAGGTTGTGGGTTAGGGTAGGGCTGGGGTTGAGGCTACGGGTAATGTATGAAGTAGGATTATGATTAGCGCTAGTTATAGGGTTAGGGTAAGGTCTAGGTCTAATGTTAGGGTTAGGATTATGGTTATGATGATGTTTAGAGCTAGGGTTAGTGTTAGGGTCAGAGTCACGGTCTGGATTAGTTTTCAGGTTAGGGTTAGGACAACGATTAGAGACAGGGTTAGGGCTAGGTGTAAGGTTAGGGTTGGTGTAAGTTAAGAATTAGGGTTAGGGCTAGTTTTATGATTAGTATTAGGGTTAGGTCTAGTGTTAGTGTGAGGTTTAGGCTTAGGTATAAGGTTAGATTTAGAGTTAGGTTTAGATCTAGGGTTTGAGCTAGGGCTAAGGATAGGGGTAGGGTTAGGGCTAAGATTAGGGCTAGGTTTATGGTGATGGTAAGGGATAGGCCTAGAACTTGGTATAGGGCTAGGGCGAGAGTTAGAGTTAGTCTTAGGGCAAGGGTTAGGGTTAGCGTTAGGGATAGGGCTAAATTAGGCCTGGGATTAGGGCTAGGGTTAGTGTTAGAGTTAGTTTTAAGTTTAGGGCTAGGGTTAGTGTTAGCTTTAGGCTTAAGTTTAGGTTTTAGGGTAACGGATGGGATTATAGCTAGTTTTAGGGCTAAGGTGAGGGTAAGAATTAGGGTTAGGGTTAGGTTTATGATTATGGCGAGGTTTATGGCCAGGATGTGGGCTAAGGTTTGTGTTATTGTTAGGACTAGGATTAGAGTAGGGCTAATGTCAGGTCTAGGATTATAGTTAGGGATTGTTTTAGGATTAGGTTTATAGTTAGATCTCTTGTAAGGGTTAGGTTTATGATTAGGGTCAGGTTGAAAGCTAGGGGTATTATTATGTTTAGGGTCAGGTTTAGGGTTTTTGTTAGGTTAAGGTTTAGGTTTAGGGCTCGAATTAGCATTATTTTTAAGAATAGGGTGATGATAGTTTTAGGTTTAGGGTTCAGGTTAAGTGTAGGGTCATGGATAGGTTTAGGGTTAGGGTTAAGTTTAGGGTTTGGCCTAGGGTTAGCATAAGGGTTAGTGTTATCATTAGGGTAATGGATAGGTTAGAGCTAAAGTTAGGGCTAGGGTTATGCTAAGGATTAGGTCTAGGGTTAGGCTTAGGATTAAGGTTAAGACTATGGGTAGGGTTAGAATTAGCTTTACGGTTTAAGCTAGGGTAGGGCTTGGTTTAGGGCTAGGTTTTGTGATAGGTTAGGACTAAAGCTAATGTAAGAACTTGTTGACTCAGGCTAGTTTTTAGGTTTAATGTTAGGGCTAGGTATAGTTTTAGGCCTGGTTTAGGGTTAGGGTGATGTTTATGCTAGGGTTAGTGTTAGTGTCAGGGTCAGTGTTCAGGTTAGGGTTATGTTTAGGATTAAAGCCAGAATTAGCTCTAGAGATAGGTCTTGTGGATGGGTTAGTGTTTGGCTTAGGCTAAGGGTATTGTGAGGGCTAGGTCTAGGTTTTTCTTTAGGTCTAGGGTTCAAGATATGGCGAGATTTAGGATTAGGTTTAGGTCTAGGGGTAGTTTTAGGGTTAGGTTTAGGTATAAGGTTACCGGTAGGGCTAGTGTTAGGGTTCATAATAGGGTTACGTTCAGGTTTAGACTTATAATTAGTGTTAGGTTCAGAATAAGGGTCAGGGTTAGGGTTAGGGTTTGGGTTATGGTTAGATCTAGAATGAGGGCTAGGGTTAGGACTGGTAATAGGGTTAGGGTTTGGGTCAGGTTAAGGATTAGGGTTAACATTAGGGTTAGGGTTTGGCTTAGGGTAAGGGATAGGGTTAGAGATAGGGTTAGGGCTTGGATTAGGGCAAAGGTTAGGGTTAAATTTAGGTTTAGGGCTCAGAATAAGGCTACTTTTGTGTTAGGTTTAGGGCTAGGGTTAGAGCAACGGCTAATGTAAGAACTAGGGTTACAATTAGGGTTAATTTTGGGGTTATGGTTAGGGGTTAAACCTCTAGTGTTAGGATTAGGTTTAAGGTTAGGGTAATATTTACAGCGAGTGTTAATATTAGGTTAATAGTTAGGGTCAGGATTAGTCTTAGGGTTAGGGTTAGGAATCAAAATAAGGCTAGGGTTACTGTAAGGGTTTGGTTTAATGTTAGGGTGGTGTTTACAGCTAGTGTGAGTGTTAGGATATGAGTCAGAGTCAGCGTTAGTATTAAGGTTAAGGTTAGAACTCGAATTAGTGCTAGGGTTAGGTCTAGGTGTAGTGCTAGGATTTGGTTTAAGTTAAGGTTTAGTGTTAGGACAATTGCTCAGTTTTGTTTTACTGCTAGGGTTAGGGTTAGAGCTAGTTTTATGATTAATGTTAGGGTTAGGGCTAGTGTTAATGTTAGGCTTAGGCTTCGGGTTAGTGTTAGATTTAGAGTTAGGGTTAGATCTAGGATTAGGACTAGGAATAAAGGTTAGGCAAGGGTCATGGCTAAGGTTATGACTAGGTTTAGGGCTAGGGTTAGGGTTACAGTAAGGGATAGGGTTAGAACTAGGGATAGGGCTAGTGTGCATGTTAGAGTTAGTCTTAGGGCTAAGGTTAGGGTTAGGATTAGGGATAGATTTAAATTAGCACTAGAATTAGGGGCTGGGGTTAGTGTTCAGGTTTGTCCTAGAATTAGGGTTAGGGTTAGGGTTAAGTTTAGGCTAAAGGATCACGTTATAGCTAGGTTTATAGATAGGGTGAGTTTTAGAATTAGGGTTAGGGTTATGGTTAGGGTTAGGGGTATGATTAAATCTTGGTTTAGGGTCAAGAGGTGGGCTAGGGATTTTTTTAGGTTTAAGGCTAGGATTAGGTCTAGGGCTAATATCAGGTCTACGGTTTTGGTTAAAGATACTTTTAGTGTTAGATATATGGCTACTGGTAGTTTAAGGGTTAGGTTTAGCGTTAGGATCAGGTTTAAATCTAGGGGTATTTTTAGGGTCAGGGTCTGGGTTAGGGTTTGGGGTAGGTTAAGGTTTAAAATTATTAATCAAATTAGCATTAGGGTTAGTTTTAGTGTAATGATAGGGCGAGATTTAGGGTTTAAGTTTGGCTTATGGTAATGAATATGTTTAGGATTAGGGATAGGGTTAGGTTTAGGCCTAGGGTCAGCATTAGGGTTAGGGTTATGGTTATGGCAATGAATAGGGTTAGAGCTAGGGTTATGGTTATTATTAGGTTTAAACTCGGTTTATGGCTCAGATTAGGGCTAGGTTTGGGGTTAAGTTAGTGCTAAGGTTAGGGTAATTGTCCGAGTCAGCGTCAGGGTTAGTTTTAGGGTTAGTGTTAGGACTCAAATAAGGGATAGGGTTACAGTTACAGTTTTGTTTAATTTTAGGGTGGTGTTTAGAACTAGGGTGAGTGTTAAGATATGATTCAGGGCCAGGGTAAGTTTTAAGGTTAGAGTTAGGACGTGAATTAGGACTAGATTAGGTCTAGGTGTACTGTTAGGATTTAGATTAAGTTAAGGTTTAGTGTTAGGGTATTGCTTAGTTTTGTTTTACTCCTAAGTTTAAGGTTACCACTAGTTATATGATTAGCATAAGGGTAAATGCTAGTGTTAATGTTAGGTTAGGCTTAGAGTTAGGTTTAGATTTGGGGTTAGAATTAGATCTATGGTTAGGGCTAGGTCGAAGGATAAGGCGAGGGTTAGGGCTAGGGTTAGGGTTACGGTAACGGATACATTTAGAAATAGGGATAGGTCTAGGGTGAGGGTTACATTTAGTCTTAGGGCTAGGGTTATGGTTAGTTTTAGGGATATGACTAAAATAGGGCTAGGATTAGGGCTAAGGTTAGTGTTCAGCCAAGGCCTAGCATTGGTACTAGGGTTATGGTTATGTTTAGGGTAAGGGATGTTGTTATAGCTAGGTTTAGAAGTAGGGTGAGGGTTAGAATTAGAGTTAGGGCTAGGTTTGGGGTTAAGGTTATGATTAAGCCTTGGTTTAGGGCTAGGATGAGAGCTAGTGTTTGTTGTAGGGTTAGGTTTAGAATTAGGGCTAGGGCTAATGTCAGGTCTAGTGTTACAGTTAGGGGTAGGTTTAGGGTTAAGTTTGTGTCTAGCTCTAGTGTAAGTGTTAGGCTTAGTGTAAGGATCAGGTTTAGACCTAGGTGTATTTTTAGGGTCAGGATCAGGTTTAAGGTTTGTTTTAGGTTAAGGTTTAGGGTTAGGGCTCAAATGAGCATTAGGGTTAGGCTTAGGGTAATGCATAGGGTTAGGTTTAGGATTCAGGGTAGGTTTAGTGTAATGGAAAGGTTTCAGGATAGCAAAAGGGTTAGCCTTAGGCCTAGGGTTAGCATTAGGATTAGGATTATCCTAAGGATAATATATAGGGTTAGAGCTAGGGTTGGGGCTAAGTTTATGGTTAAGATTAGGGCTAGAGTTAGGGTTAGGTTTTGGGTTAGGGCTAGTAAACCTAGCTTAGGGTAGGTTAGGGTTAGGTTTAGGGTAAAGATTCAGTTTTGAGCTTGGTTAGTCCTAGGGTGAGGGTTAGTTTAGTGTTAGGTCTAGGGTTAGAATTATGGTTATGATCAGGGTTAGGTTTAGGGTTAGGTCTAGGGTGTTCATTAGGTTTAGGATTAGATTTAGAGTAATAGATTGGGTTAGATGTAAGGTTAGCTTTTGGTTAAGCTTACATTTAGGGTTAAGTTTAGTTTTAGGGCTGGGTTTACTGTTGGGTTTGGGGTAAGGGTTAGGGTTTGAGTTAGGGTTAGGGTTAAAGCAATGGTTAGGTTTAGGGTTAGGTCTAGGGTTAGGTTTATGTTTTGTGTTAGGGTTTTGGTTAGGGTTAGGACTAGAATTATCATTACATTTAGCATTAGAGATAGGGTAATGGCTAGGGTTATAGCTAGGATTAGAGCTAGTTTTAAGTTTAGGATTATGGCTAGGGTTAGGGTTATGGGTACGGATAGGGCTAGGTTTATGTTTAGGCTAAGGGTTAGGCTGTGAGCTAGGTTTAGGACTAAGGTGAGAATTGGGGTTAGGTTTAGAGCTAGGGTTAGGGTGAGGGTTATTCTTATGGTAGGTTTAAGCCTCAGATTAGGGCTAGGTTTTGTGGTAGGTTTAGGCCTAGGGTTAGTACTATGGGTAATGTAAGATTTAGGGTTCTAATTATGGCTAGTTGTAGGGTAAGGTTTATGGCTAGGTCCAGTGTTAAGTTTAGATTTTGGTTTATTGTCAGGTTTAGAGCTTGGTTTACTGTTAGTGTCAGGGTCAGGGTTCATGTTAGAGTTAGGATTAGGATGAAAGCCAGAATTAGGAAAAGGTTAGGTATAGGGGTAGGTTTAGTGTTTGGATTAGGTTCAGGATTACTGTTAGGGATAGGACTAAGTTTTTGTTTAGGTCTAGGGCTAGAGTTATTGCTAGATTTAAGATTAGGTTCAGGTTTAGGGCTAGTGTTTTTTTTTTTTCCTAAGGATTAGGTTTAGGATTAAGGTTATCATTATGGATAGGGTTTGACTTAGGGAAAGGGGTAGGGTTAGAGCTAGGGTTAGGTCTATGTTTAGGGTTAGGTTTAGGGCTAGGATTAGGGTTAGGGTTAGGGTTAAATCTAGTGTTAGGGTTTGGATTAGAACTATTTTTGTGTTAGGGTTAGGGCTCTGGTTAGGGCTATGGCCAATGTAAGAAGTAGGGTTACTATTAGGGTTAGTATTAGGGTTAGGGTTTGGGCTAGGAGTGGTGCTAGCATTAGCTTTAGGGTTAGGGTGATATTTAGAGCTAGGTTTAGTGTTTGGATAAGAGTCAGGGTCAGGGTTAGTTTTAGGCCTAGGACTCGAATGAGAGCTAGGGTTATGGCTAGTTATAGGGGTATGGTTTGCTATAGGGTAAGGTTTAGGGTTAGAGCAATGGCTCGGTTTTGTTTTAGAGCTAGGGCTATGGTTAAGGCTAGTTTTAGGATTAGCAATAGTGTTAGGGCTAGTGGTATGGTGAGGTTAAGCTTAAGGATAGGGTTAAATTTAGAGGTATGTTTAGATCTAGGGTTAGGGATATGGTTTGGGTTAGGGCTAAAGTTAGGGCTAGGGTTATAAATAAATAGGGCTAGGGTGAGAGTTAGTCTTAGGTCTAGGGTTAGGGCTACTTTAGGGTTAGGGCTAAATAAAGGCTATGATTAGCATTTGGGTCAGTGTTAAGGTTAGGTCTATGGTTAAAGCTAGGGTTAGGGTTAGTGTTATTGTTAGGTTTAGAGTTAATTTTAGGGGAATTTGGGGGTTATAGCTAGGTTCAGGTCTAGGACGAGCTTTCAAATTCAGGATAGGGCTAGGGTGAGGGTGAGGGTGAGGGTTAGGATTAAGGCTAAGTTTAGGGTTAGGATGAGGGCTAGGGTTTATGTTAAAGTTAGGACTAGGATTAGGGCTAGGGCTAATGTCAGGTCTAGGGTTATGGTTAGGGATAGTGTGAGGGTTAGGTTGAGTGTAGGGGTCAGGTTTAGAGATAGGTGTATGATTAGGTTAAGAGTTGGGTTAGGGTTTGGTTTGGGTTAAGGTTTAGGGTTAGGGCTCGAATTAGCATTAGGGTTAAGAACTGGCTTTACAATTAGGGCTAGTTTTATGGTTAGGGTTAGGGTGAGGTTTAGGGTTAGAGTAATGGATAGGGTTAGGTTTAGAGTAATGTATAGGATTAGTATTAGGGATGGGATTAGGATTTGGCCTAATGTTAGCATTTGGATTTGGCTTGTGTTTAGAATAATGGATAGGGTTAGTGCTAGTGTTAGGGCTTGGGTTAAGCTTAGGATTAGGGCTAGAGTTAGGCATAGGGTTAGTGTTAGTGTTACAGTTAGGTTTAGGGTGAGTGTTAGGGGTTGAGCTAGGGTTAGGGTAAGGCGAGGGTTAGGGTTAGAGTCAGGGCTATGGTTAAGGTTAGTGTTAGGGTTAGGGTTAGGATTAGCATTAGGTCAGGGTTTGTTTAAGGTAGTGAATAAAGTTAGATCTAAGATTTGGGCTATGGTTACAGTTAGGATTAGGGCTAGGGTTAGGGGTAGGGGTAGGGGTAGGGTTATGTTTAGGGTAAAGGTTAGAGTTTGAGCTAGGGTTAGGGCTAGGGCAAGCATTAGGGTTAGGATTTGGGCTAGGGTTTTGGTTAGGATTACGCTTATGGCTAGGGTTAGGGCTAGGTTTTATGTGAGATTTATGGCTAGCTGTAAGGCTATGGGTAATGAAAGAGCCTGTTTATGGTTATGGCTAGTTTTAGAGTTAGGGTTATGGATAGGTCTATAGTTAGGGTTAGGTTTAGGGTTAGGATAAGGTTTAGAGCTAGGGTTTGTGTTAGGATAAGGTTCAGTGTTGGGATAGCATTGGGGTTAGGGTTAGGGCCAGAATTAGAACTAGGTTTATGTCTAGGGGTAGGGTTAGACTTCACATTAGGTTAATGGTTATTGTTTGGGCTAAGGCTAGGATTTTTTTTAGGGCTAGGGCTAGAGTTATGGCTATATTTAGGATTAGGTTTAGGTCTAGTGCTAGTATTATGGATAGGTTAGGTATAGGTTTACTGGTAGGGCTAGTGTTAGGGTTCGGTTTAGAGTTAGGGTCAGGCTTAGACCTAGGGTTAGTGTTAGGGTCAGAATAAGGATCAGGGTTAGGCTTAGGCTTTGGGATAGGGTTAGATATAGAATAATTGCTAGGGTTAGAACTAGAAATAGGGTTAGGGTTGGGGTAGGCTAAGATTAGGGTTAGAACTAGGGTTAGGACTAGTAATAGGGTTAGGGTTGGGAGTAGGCTAAGATTAGGGTAGAATTATCGTGAGGGTTTGGCTTAGGGTAAAGGATAGTGTTAGAGCTATTGTTAGGGTTTTGGTTAGGGTTAGGGCTAGGGTTATATTTAGGGTTTGGGTTAAACTATGGTTAGGGCTCAGATTAGGGTTAGGTTTTGCGTTAGGGTTATGGCTATGGCTAATGTAAGAAATGCCTTTAGAATTAGGGCTACTTTTATGGTTATGGTCAGGGCTAGGTCTAGTGTTTGGGTTACATTTAGGATTAAGGTGATGTTTAGAGCTAGGGTTAGATTTAGGGTAAGAGTCAGGGTAAGCATTAGTTATAGGGATAGGGTTAGGAATTGGTGTATTGTTAGGATTTGGTTTAGGTTAAGGGTTAGGAATAGGGCTTAGCTCAGTTTTGATTAGGGCTAGGTTTTGTGTTAAGTTTAGGCCTAGGGTTAGTGCTATGGATAATGTAAGATCTAGAGTTCTAATTACGGTTATTTGTAGGATAAGGGTTATGGCTAGGTCGAATGTTAAGTTTAGATTTTGGTTTATTGTCAGGTTTAGAGCTAGGTTTAGTGTTAGTCTCAGGGTCAGTCTTCAGGTTAGAGTTAGGGTTAGGGTGAAAGCCAGAATTAGGACAAGGTTAGGGTTAGGGGTACCGTTAGTGTTTGGATTCGATTAAGGGTTACCGTTAGGGATAGGACTAAGATTTGTTTAGGTCTAGGGCTAGAGTTATCACTAGATTTAGGATTAGGTTTAGGTCTAGGGCCAGTGATAGGGTTAGGTATAGGTATGAGGTTTCCTGTAGGGCTAGTCTCAGGGTTCAGATTAGGGTTAGGTTCTGGTTTAGACCTACAATTAGTGTTAGGGTCAGAATAAGGGTCAGGGTCAGGGTTAGGGTTAGGGTTTGGGTTATGGTTAGAGCTAGAATGAGGGCTAGGGTTAGGACTAGTAATAGGGTTAGGGTTTGGGACAGGTTAAGTATTAGGGTTAGCATTAGGGTTAGGGTTTGGCTTAGGGTAAGGGATAGGGTTAGAGCTAGGGTTAGGGCTAGGGTTAGGGCATGGGTTAGGATTAAAGCTAGGTTTAGGGCTCAGATTAGGGCTAGTTTTGTGTTCGGGTTAGGGCTAGGGTTAGAGCAATGGCTAATGTAAGAACTAGGGTTACAATTAGGGTTAATTTTTGGGTTATGGTTAGGAGATAAACCTCTAGTGTTAGGATTAGGTTTAAGGTTAGGGTGATATTTAGAGCTAGTGTTAGTGTTTGGTTAATAGTCGGGGTCAGGTTAGTTTTAGGGTTGAGGTTAGGACTTGAAATAAGGCTAGGGTTACTGTGAGGGTTTGGTTTAAATTTAGGGTGGTGTTTAGAGCTAGGGTGAGTGTTAGGATATGAGTCTGAGTTAGGGTTAGTAATAAGGTTAAGGTTAGAACTCGAATTCGTGCTAGGGTTAGGTCTAGGTGTAGTGCTAGGTTTTGGTGTAAGTTAAGGTTTAGTGTTAGGGCTACTGCTTGGTTTTGTTTTATTGTAGGAATAGGGTTAGAGCTAGTTTTTTGATTAGTGTTAGGGTTTGGGCTAGTGTTAAGTTTAGGCTTAGGCTTAGATTTAATGTTAGATTTAGAATTAGGGTTAGATCTAGGATTAGAACTAGGAATAAAGATAAGCCAAGGGTTACTGCTAGGGTTATGTCTAAGTTTAGGGCTAGGGTTAGGGTTATGGTAAGGGATAGTGTAGAACTAGGGATAGATCTAGTGTGAAAGTTAGAATTAGTCTTAGGGCTAGGGTTATGGTTAGTTTTACAGATAGGGCTAAATTAGGGCTAGGAATAGGGCTAGGGTTAGTGTTCACCCTAGGCCTAGTGTTAGGACTAGGGTTACAATTATGTTTAGGGTTAGGGATGTTGTTATAGCTAGGTTTTTAGGTAGAGTGAGGGTTAGAATTAGAGTTTGGGCTAGAGTTAGGGTTAGGGTTATGATTAAGGCTTGGTTTAGGGCTAGGATGAGAGATAGTGTTTGTTGTACGGTTAGGTCTAGAATTAGGGCTAGGGCTAATGTCAGGTCTAGTGTTACAATTGGGGATAGATTTAGATTAGGTTTGTGTCTAGCTCTAGTGTAAGTGTTAGGCTTAGTGTAAGGGTCAGGTTTAGACCTAGGTGTGCTTTTAGGGTCAGGATCAGGTTTAAGGTTTGTTTTAGGTTAAGGTTTAGGAATAGGGCTCAAATGAGTATTAGCGTGAGGCTTAGGGTAATGGATAGTGTTCAGTTTATGGTTCACGGTAGGTTTAGGGTAATAGAGAGGTTTTGAGATAGCAATAAGGAAAGGGTTAGGCTTAGGGTTAGCATTAGGATTAGGATTATCATAAGGATAATATATAGGTTTAGAGCTAGTGTTAGGGCTAAGTTTATGGTTAAGATTAGGGCTAGAGTTAGGGTTAGGTTTTGGGTTAGGGCTAGTAAACCTGGCTTAGGGTAGGTTAGGGTTAGCTTTACGGTAAAGGTTAGGTTTTGAGTTAGGGTTAGTCCTACAGTGAGGGTTAGGTTTAATGTTAGGTGTAGGGTTAGGGTTATAGATTTGGTCAGTTTTAGGTTTAGTGTTAGGACTAGGGTTTTCATTAGGTTTAGGGTTAGGTTTAGAGTAAGAGATTGGGTTAGATGTAAGGTTAGCTTTTGGGTTAAGGATAGGTTTATGGTTAAGTTTAGTTTTAGGGCTGGGTTTACTGTTGGGTTTAGGGTAAGGGTTAGGGTTTGAGTTAGGGTTAGGGCTAAAACAATGGTTAGGTTTAGGGTTAGGTCTAGGGTTAGGTTTATGTTTTGTGTTAGGGTTTTGGTTAGGGTTAGGGCTAGGGTTATTATTACATTTAGCAATAGAGCTAGGGTAATGGCTATGGTTAGAGCTAGTGTTAAGTTTAGGATTAGGTCTAGTGTTAGGGTTATGGGTTCGGTTAGGGATAGGGTTATGTTTAGGCTAAGGGTTAGGCTGTAAGCTAGGGTTAAGGCTAAGGTGAGGGTTAGGGTTAGGTTTAGAGCTAGGGTTAGGGTGAGGGTTATTCTTAAGGTAGGTTTAGGCCTCGGATTATGGCTAGGTTTTGTGTTAGGTTTAGGCCTAGGATTAGTGCTATGGGTAATGTAAGGTCTAGATTTCTAATTACAGCTAGTTGTAGTGTAAGGGTTATGGCTAAGTCTAGTATTAAGTTTAGATTTTGGTTTATTGTCAGGTTTAGAACTAGGTTTAGTGTTAGTGTCAGGGTCAGTGTTCAGTTTATACTTAGGGTTAGGGTGAGAGACAGAATTAGAACAAGGTTAGGTATAGGGGTAGGGATTAGTTTAAGGGTTATTGTTAGGGATAGGACTAAGTTTTTCTTTAGGTCTAGGGCTAGAGTTATTGCAAAATTTAGGATTACATTTAGGTCTTGGGCTAGTGTTAAGGTTAGGTTTATGTATGAGGTTATCTATAGGGCTAGTGTTAGTGTTCGGTTAGGGTTAGGTTCAGATTTGTACCTATAATTAGTGTTAGTGTCAGAATGTGGGTGAAATTTAGAGTTTGATTTTGGGATAGGGTTAGAGGTAGAATGAGGGCTAGGGTTAGGACTAGTAATAGGGTTAGTGTTTGTTTTTTTTTTTTTTTTTTTCCTAAGGATTAGAATTAGGACTAAGGTTATCATTATGGATAGGATTTGACTTAGGGAAAGGGGTAGGGTTAGAGCTAGGGTTAGGTCTATGTTTAGGGTTAGGTTTAGGGCTAGGATTAGGGTTAGTGTTAGGGTTAAATCTAGTGTTAGGGTTTGGATTAGAACTATTTTTGTGTTAGGGTTAGGGCTCGGGTTAGGGCTATGGCCAATGTAAGAACTAGGGTTACTATTAGGGTTAATTTTAGGGTTAGGGTTTGGGCTAGGAGTGGTGCTAGCATTAGCTTTAGGGTTAGGGTGATATTTAGAGCTAGGTTTAGTGTTTGGATAAGAGTCAAGGTCAGGGTTAGTTTTAGGCCTAGGACTCGAATGAGAGCTAGGGTTATGGCTAGTTATAGGGTTAGGGTTTGCTATAGGGTAAAGTTTAGGGTTAGAGCAATGGCTCAGTTTTGTTTTAGGGCTAGGGCTATGGTTAGGGCTAGTTTTAGGATTAGCAATAGTGTTAGGGCTACTGTCATGGTGATGTTTAGGCTTAAGTTTAGTGTATATTTAGAATTATGTTTATATCTAGTGTTAGGGCTATGGCTAGGTTTAGGGCTAAGGTTAGGGCTAGTGTGAGGGTTACAGTAACAGATAGAAATAGGGCTAGGGTGATGTTTGTCTTAGGGCTAGGGTTAGGGGTAGGGTTAGGGTTAGGGGTAAATTAGGGCTAGGATTAGCATTTGGGTCAGTGTTAGGGTTAGGTCTATGGTTAGGACTCGGGTTAAATTTAGTGTTATTGTTAGGTTTAGAGTTACTTTTAGGGAAAGTGATGGGGTTATAGCTAGGTTCATGGCTAGGATGAGCTTTAAAACTTAGGGTAAGTCTAGGGTGAAAATTTTGGATAGGTTTAAGGCTAGGTTTAGGGCTAGGATGAGGGCTAGGGTTTGTGTTTGGGTTAGGGCTTAGATTAGGGCTAGGGCTAATGTCAGGTCTAGAGTTATGGTTAGGGGAAGTCTTAGGGTTAGGTTTATGGCTAGGTCAAGTGTAAGTGTTAGGTTTAGTGTAGGGGTCAGGTTTAGAGCTAGGTGTATTAATAGGTTCAGATTCGGGTTAGGGTTTGGTTTGGGTTAAGGTTTTTGGTTAGGGCTCAAATTAGCATTAAGTTTAAGAACTGGCTTTACAATTAGGGTTAGTTTTATGGTTAGAGTTAGGGTGAGTTTTAGGGTTAGAGTAATGGATAGGGTTAGGTTTAAGATTCAGGTTAGATTTAGAGTAATTTATAAGGTTAGTGTTAGGGATAGGGTTAGGGTTTGGCCTAAGGTTACATTTGGGTTAGGCTTATGTTTATGATAATGTATAGGGTTAGTGCTAGTGGTAGGCCTTGTGTTAAGCTTACGATTAGGGCTAGAGTTATGGTTAGGTATAGGGTTAGTGTTAGAGTTAAGGTTAGTTTAGGGTAAGTGTTAGGGTTTGAGCTAGGGTTAGGGCTAAGGCGAAGTTGAGGGTTAAGATTATGGTTAGGGCTAGGATAGCATTAGGTTCAGTGCTCTGTTTAAGGTAGTGGATAAAGTTAGATCTAAGATTTGGGCTATGGTTACAGTTAAGATTAGGGCTAGGTTTAGGGTTAGGGTTAGGGCTAGAGTTTTGTTTAGGGTAAGTGTTAGAGTTTGAGCTAGGGTTAGGGCTAGGGCAAGCATTAGGGTTAGGGTTTGCCTAGGGTTTTGGTTAGGTTTATGCTTATGTCTAGGGTTAGGGCTAGGTTTTATGTGAGTGCCGCAGTCTGGCTGGGCACAATTCAGGAGCCACTTGTCAAAAGAAACGAACTTTATTTTTAGAACCACACATGCCAAACAAAACAGCTCCTCAGGAAAACCTTCAGAGCCCAACTGCCACCACCGGCTTCCCACAAGCCTCTCTTAGCTGCTTCACTGTTTTGAAATTTAAAGCATGGTGAATTCGCTGCCCTCCTACCCCAAATATAGGGCATGTTAATACTTGAGATCCTGTCTCAGGATCCCAACTATCAACTGTGGGGGTTGGGGGCCTCCCAGCATATGGAGGTGGCCTTGTTAGTTAGACATTTACGTCCTCTGGTGATAGAAAGGTTTTAGTAGCAGTCTCCTGTAGAGGTGGCGCTGTTCGTTGGACACTTACGCCCTCTGGTGATAGAAAGTTGTTAGTAGCAGTCTCCTTTTGTAACTTTCCCCCTGATGGCTTTTTCTGCTCTAAGCTTTCTTCCTCTATCTTTGTCTGAACTGAAGGCTTTGGACTAAGCAAACCAGATACCAACGCCCACAATGTCAATGTGCCAACTGGCAGAGTTCCTGGGCTTTTCTTTTCTATTCTTTTTAAATCTTCACTATGATGGTTCCATTGTGATATATTTAACAACTCCTCCTTAAAAAGCCATGGGCTACATTTTTGTATTGTATCAACATATGCCCTGACTGCTCTTCATTTTACTGGGATGCCTCCTTCCTCTAACAATTTACTTAACACTCTTTCACTTTGTTTTTTACTAATTTCTGATCCCATATTTCTACTATAATACAACCCAACAAGATAACACCAAGCAAAACCGAGACAGAATGAAATAAAAATGGAACAACAAAAAATCATTATAGCCTTTCTATCCTCCTGAAATGTGCATCCGTCCTTTCTCCCTATCTGTTCCTCAGACGTAAATAATTTTTCCTCAGATGTGAACTGTTTTTCTTCCGTCTCACTCATCTCCAGGGACAGAAAGAGTGTTAAGTAAATTTAGCATTGGGGTTAGGGTTAGGGCCAGAATTTGAACTAGAGTTAGGTCTAGGTGTAGGGGTAGTCTTTGCGTTAGGTTAATGGTTGTTGTTAGGGCAAGGGCTAAGATTTTTTAGGGCTAGGGCTAGAGTTATGGCTATATTTGGGATTAGGTTTAGGACTAGTGCTAGTATTATGGATAGTTTAGGTATAGGCTTACCGGTAGGGCTAGTGTCAGGGTTTGGTTTAGAGTTTGGGTCAGGCTTAGACCTAGGGATAGTGTTAGGGTCAGAATAAGGGTCAGGGATAGGTTGAGGCTTTGGAATATGGTTAGAGATAGAATAAGGGCTAGAGTTAGGACTAGTAATAGGGTTAGGGTTTTGGGGTAGGCTAAGGATTAGGTTAGAACTCTGGTAGCATTAGGGTGAAGGTTTGGCTTAGGGTAAGGGATAGGTTTAGATCTAGGGTTAGGGTTTTGGTTAGGGTTAGTGCTAGAGTTATATTTAGGGTTTGGGTTAAAGCTAGGTTTAGGGCTCAGATTAGGGTTAAGTTTTGTGTTAGGTTTATGGATATGCCTAATGTGAGAACTGGCTTTACAATTTGGGCTAGTTTTATGGTTAGTTTTAGGGCTAGGTCTAGTGTTAGGGTTACATTTAGGGTTAAAGTGATATTTAAAGCTAGGGTTAGTTTTACGGTCATAGTCAGGGTCAGTATTAGTTGTAGGGATAATGTTAGGACTAGGGGTAGTGTTAGGATTTGGTTTAGGTTAGGGGTTAGGATTAGGGCTATAGCTTAGTTTTGTTTCAGGGCTGTGGCTAGGGTTAGGGCTAGTTTTCAAATTAGCATTAGGGTTAGGGCTAGTGTTAGGGTGAGGTTTAGGTTTAGAATTAGGGTTAGATTTGAGTTAGTGTTAGATTTAGATGTAGGGCTAGGGCTAAGTTTTGGGCTAGGTTTGGGCTAGGGTTAGGGCTAGGCTTTGGGTTATGGTAAGGGATAAGGTTAGAACTAGGGATAGGGCTAGGGCGAGAATTAGAGTTAGTCTTAGGGCTAGGGATAGATATGATTAAGTTTGGGGTTAGGGCTAAATTAGGGCTGGGATTAGAGTTAGGGTTAGTATTAGGGTTAGGCATTGGTTTAGGGCTAGGTTTAGTATGAGGGTTAGGGTATGTTATGATATGATAGTGAGGTTTTGACCTAGGGCAAGGGGTAAATTTAGGGTTAGGGCTAGTGTTAGAATTAGGGTTAGGTTTAAAGCTATGTTTAGAGCCAGGATGAGGGGCTATGGTTTTTATTATGGATAGGGCTAGCATTAGGACTAGGACTAATGTCAGGTCTAGGGTTATGATTAGGGATAGTTTTAGGGTTAGGTTTATGGCTAGGTATACTGAAAGGTTTAGGTTGAGGGTTCGGGTCAGCTTTAGAGATAGGGGTATCATTAGAGTCAGGGTCAGGGTCAGGGTTTGTTTAGGTTGAGGTTTAGGGTTAGGGCTCAAATTAGCTTTAGGGTTAGATTTAGGGTTAGGGTAATGGATATGGTTACATACAGGTTTCAGGTTAGGCTTAAGGTAATGGATAGGGTTAGGGTTATGGATAGGGATCAGGTTATCCTAGGGTTAGCATTAGGGCTAGAGTTAAGGTAAGCTGGTTGATAGGATTAGAGCTAGAGTTAGGGCTTGGGTTATGGTTAGGATTAAGGCTAGGTTTAGGGTTAGGGTTAGGGTCAGGGTTAAAGCTAGGGTTAGGGTTCAGATTAGGGTTAAGTTTTAGATTAGCTTAGGGCTAGGGTTAGGGCTATGGCTAATGTGAAAACTAGGGTTACGATTATGGCTAGTTTTATGACTAGGGTTAGGGCTAGGTCTAGTATTAGGGTTAAGTTAAGTTTTAGGGTGAAAATTTGAGATGAGGTTTATTGTTAGGGTCAGAGTCAGGGTCAGTGTTAGTTTTTGGGTTAGGGATAACACTCAAATTAGAGATAGAATTAAGGCTAGGTGTATGGCTAGGTTTTGTGTTAAGGTTAGGACAAGAATTAGGACTAGGGCTAATGTCAGGTATAGAATTATGGTTAGGTTAGGATTAGCGTTAGGACTATGGCTCAGTTTTGTTTTAGGGCTAGGGCTATTAGAGATAGTGTTTGGGCTAGTGGTATGGTGAGGTTTAAGCTTAGGGTTAGGGTTACATTTAGAGTTATGGTTAGATCTAGGGTTAGAGCTAGGGTTAGGGCTAAGGTTAGGGCTAGTGTTAGGGTTATGGTAACAGATAAAGTTAGTACTAGAAATAGGTCTAGGGTGAGAGTTAGTTTTAGGACTAGGGTTAGAGTTAGGGTTACAGTTAGAGATAAATTAGGGCTTGGATTAGAGCTACCTTTAGTGTTATGGTTAGGCCAAAGGTTAGGACTCGGGTTAGGATTAGGGATAGTGTTAGGGTTAGGGTTAGGGGAAGGGGAAAGGATGTGGTTATACCTAGGTTCAGAACTAAGGCGAGGGTTGAAATTAGGAATTGGGCTAGGGTTAGGGTTCAGGTTAGGATTAAGGCTACGTTTAGGGCTAGGATGAGGGATAGGGTTTGTGTTAGGTTTAGGGCAAGAATTAGGTAGAGGGATAATGTCAGGTCTAGGGTTATGGTTAGGGATACTGTTAGGGTTAGTTTTATGGCTAGATCTAGTGTAAGGATTAGGTTTAGGGTTAGGGCCAAGTTTAGAGCTAGGTGTATTATTAGTGTCTTGTTTAGAGTTTGGTTTATTATGGTTTAGGTTTAGGTTTAGGGCTCAAATTAGCATTATGGTTAGGGTTAGGGTTAGAGTAATTGATAGGTTGAGTTTTAGTGTTCAGGTTAGGTTTAGGTAATTAATATGGTTAGTGTTAGCAATAGGTTTAGGTTTAGGCCTAGGGTTAGCATTTGGGTTAGGCTTATATTTAGGGTAATGGATAGGTTAGAGCTAGGTTTATGGCTAGGATTATGGGAAGGGTTAGGGTTAGGGTTAGGGTTAGGCCTAGTTTTAGTGTTAGGGTTAGGGTTAGGGTAAGTGTTAGGGTTTGACCTGTGGTTAGCGCTAGGACAAGTATTAGGGTTAGTGTCAAATCTAGGTTTAGGATTAGTGTTAAGTTGAGGGCTAGGGTTAGCATTAGTCTTAGGGTTATGTTTAGGGTGATGGATAGAGTTAGAAGTAGGGTTTTGCCCTGGTTATGGTTAGGATTAGGGCTAGGATTAGGGTTTAGGTTAGGGTTAGGGCTAGTGTTATGTTTATGGTAAGGGTTAGTGTTTGAGCTGAGGTTAGGACTCAGGCGAGAGTTAGGGTTAGGGTTACATGCATCGCTAGGGTTAGGGCTAGGATTAGAGCTGTTTTGTGTGAGGTTTAGGGCTAGCATTAAGGCTATGGGTAATGTAAGAGCTAGGTTTAGGATTATGGTTAGGTCTAGGGTTAGGGTTATGGCTAGATTTTGGGTTAGCATAATGTTTAGAGCTAGGGTTTTGGTTAGGAGAAGGGTCTTTTTTGTGTTAGGGTTATGTTTATTGTTGGGGCCAGAATTAGGGCTAGTGTTAGGTCTAGAGGTAGGGTTAGTGTTTGGGTTAGGTTAAGGGTTAATGTTAGGGCTAGGGCTAGGTTTTTGTTTTGGGCTAGTGCTACAGATATAGCTAGATTTAGAATTAGGCTTTTATCTAGGTCGAGTGTTAAGGTTAGGTTTAGGTATATTGTTACCCGTTGGGCTAGTGTTAGGGTTCGGTTTAGGGTTAGGTTCAGGTTTCAACCTAGGGTTAAAGTTAGGGTCAGAATAAGGGTCAGGGTTAGGGTTAGGGTTTGGGTTAGGGTTAGAGCTAGAATGAGGGCTAGGGTTAGGATTAGTATTAGAGTTATGATTTGGGTAGGCTAAGGATTAGGGTTAGGACTAGGGTAGCATTAGGTTGAGGGTTTGACTTAGGGTAAGGGATAAGTTTAGAGCTAGGATTAAGGCTAGTGTTAGGGTTAGGGATAGGGCTAGACTTAAGGTTAGGGTTAGGTTTAATGCTAGGTTTAGGTCTCAGATTAGTGCTAGGTTTTCTGTTATTACAGGACTATGGCTAATGTAAGAACTGGCATTATGACTAGGGCTAGTTTTAGGGTTAGAGTTAAGGCTAGGTCTAGTGTTCAGGTTAGGTTTAGGTTTAGGGTGATGTTTAGAGTTAGGGTTAGTGATAGGGTCTGTGTCAGGGTCAGGGTAAGTTCTAGAGTTAGGGTTAGAACTCAAATTAGGGTTAGGTTAGGGCTAGGTATAAGCTTAGGGTTTGGTTTATGTTAAGGATTGGTGTTAAGCCTATGACTCGGTTTAGTTTGAGTGCTAGGCCTAGGGTTAGGGCTAGTTTTCCAATTAGCATTAGGATTAGCGCTAGTGTTAGGATGAGGGTTAGGGTTAGAGCTAGGGTTAAGGCTAGGGTTAAGTTTAGGATTAGGGCTAGGTTTAGGGTTTGATTTTAAGCTAGGATTAGTTTAAGAGTAAGAGGGATTGAGTAAGTGTTAGGGCTTGCTTGAGGCTTCGGGTGAGAATCAGGGCTAGGGATAGAGTTAGGGTAAGTGTTATGGCTAGGTGTAGTATTAGGTTTAGGGTTGTGGTAAGGGAAATGGATAGAGTTTGAGCTAGGGTTTGGGCTATGGTTACGGTTATGATTAGGGCTAGGATGAGGGTTAGGGTTTGGCCTAGGGTTACGTTTAGGTTAAGGGTTAGGGTTTGAGCTAGATTTAGGGCTAATGCTAGGTCAAGGGTTAGGTTCAGCATTAGGTTTAGTGATAAGATTATGGTAGTTTTAAGGTTAGGGTTAGGGTTAGGGCTAGGCTTATCATTAGGGTTAGGATAAGGGTTAGGGTAATGGATATGTTTAGATATAGGTTTAGGTTTAGGGTTAGGGTTAGATTTAGTTTTAGGGTTAGTGTGAAGGCTATGGTTATGTTTAGGTTTATTTTATGGGTTACGGTTTGAGCTAGGATTAGGGCTATGGCCAGTGGTAGGTTTAGGGTTAGGTTTAGGGTTAGTTTTCCAGTTATGGTTAGGGTTAGGGTTGGGGTTACGGCTAGGGTAATCAATAGGGTTAGCTTTACAGTTAGGATAATGTGTAGGTTTAGAGCTAGTTTTAGGGATAGGCTTAAGTTTAGGGTTAGGGCTAGGGTTAGGGTTAGAGTTATGAATAGGTCTAAGTTTATATTTAGGGTAAGAGGCTTTGAGTAAGGTTTAGGACTAAGGCTAGGGTTAGGGTTAGGATCAGGGCTAAGGTTAGGGTTAGGGTTATGCTTAGGGCTAGGTTTAGGCCTAGGATTTGCTCTAGGTTTTTTGTTAGGTTAAGGTGTACAGTTAGGGCTATGGGTAATGTAAGAGCTAGGATTATGATTAGGGCTATTTCTAGGGTTAGCATTATGGCTAGGTCTAGTGTTAGGTCTAAGTTTTCAGTTATGGTCAAGTTTAGAGATAGCTTAGTGTCAAATGCAGGGTCAGTGTTCAGGTTAGAGTGAGAGATAAGGTTAAAGCCAGAATTAGGACTAGGTTTATGTCTAAGGGTAGGGTTAGACTTTGTGTTAAGTTAAGGGTTATTGTTAGGGCTAGGGCTAGGTTTTTGTTTATGTCTAGGGCTAGAGTTAAGGCTAGATTTAGGATTAGGTTTAGGTCTAGGGCTAGTGGTAGGGTCCGGTTTAGGTATAAGGTTACTGTTAGGGATAGTGTTAGGGTTTGGTCTAGGGTTAGGGTCAAGTTTAGACCTACGGTTAGTGTTATGGTCAGAATAGGGTCAGGGTTAGGTAGGGTTTGGGATAGGGTTTGAGCTAGAATGAGGGCTAGCATTAGGACTATTTATACGGTTAGCATTTTGATTAGCCTAAGGATTAGGGATAGGTCTAGGGTTATCATTAGGATTTTGCTTACAGTAAGGGAAAGGGTTAGAGCTAGTGTTAGGGTTATGGTTAGGGTAAGGGTAAGGTATGATGTTACAGCTAGGTTTAGGGCTAGGGTGAGGGTTAAAATTAAGGTTAAAGATATGGTTAAGTGTGGGGTTAGAATTAAAGCTAGTGTTAGGCCTAGGATTAGGACTAGGGATTGTGTTAGAATTAGGTTACCATTAGTGCTAGGGATAATGTCAAGTATAGGGTTATGGTTATGGATAGTTTTGGGGATAGGTTTTTGACTAGGTATAATGTAAGTGTTAGGATGAGGGTTAGAGTCAGGTTTAGAGGTAGGGGTATTATTATGTTCAGGGTCAGAGTTAGGGTTTGGTTTAGGTTGAGGTTTAGGATTAGGGCTTTAATTAGCATTAGGGTAAAGGTTAGAGTTAGGGTAATGATATGGTTAGGGTTAGCGTTCAGGTTAGGTTTAGGGTAATGGATAGGTTAGGGTTAGGGATAGTGCTAGGGTCAGGCTGAGGATTAGCCTTAGGGTTAGGGTTAGGGTTAGGGATAGGGTAATGGATAGGCTTAGAGCTAGGGTTAGGGGTAGGGTTATGGTTAGAGTTAGGGCTAGGGTTAAGGTTAGGTTTAGGTTTAGTGCAAGGATTAAAATTAGGGTTAGGTTTAGGGTAAGGTTAGGGCTAGGTTTAGGGTTAGAGTTAGGGTTAAAGCTAGGGTTGGGTCTTGGATTACAGCTAGGTTTTGGGTTATGTTTGGGCTCTTCTTGGGGATATGGCTAATGTAAGAACTAAGGTTACAACTAGGACTAGTTTTAGGGTTACATTTAGGACTAAGTCTAGCTTTAGGATTAGGATTAGGTTTAGGGTAATGTTTTGAACTAGGGTTAGTGTTAGTGTCAGAGTCAGGGTCACGGTTCATTTTAGGGTTAGGGATAGGACTCGAATTAGGGGTAGGCTTAGGGCTAGATGTAGGGTTAGGATTTGGTTTAGGTTAAAGATTAGGGTTAGTCCTATGGCTCTGTTTTGTTTTAGGGCTAAGGCTAAAGTTATGGGTAGTTTTATGATTAGCATTAGTGTTATTGCTATGGATAGGTTGAGTTTAGGCTTAGGAGTAGATTTACAGTTATAGATAATTCTAGGGTTAAGGATATGGCAACTGGTAGAGCTAAGATTAGGGCTAGTGTTTGGGTTATGGTAAAGGATAGGGTGAAAACTAGGAATAGGGCTATGGCAAGATAGAGTTAGTCTTAGGGCTAGAGTTAGGGTTAGGGTGAGGGCTAAATTAGGGCTAGGAATAGGTCTAAGATTAGTGTTAGGCTTAGGCCTAGGATTAGGGTTATGTTTATGATTAGGTTTAGGGTTAAGTTTAGGGGAAGTGATGCCAGTTTGATTTCCACTTATGCATAGGTGTCAAAATGAAGTGAAACCTTAAAATACAAAGTGTTCATGATAGTGAATCATTGAATAGAGAAGAACATACCTTGGGAGCATACTAAGGCTAGATTAAAAAATGACTCCTGCCTAGTATCAAAGAAATCTGAATAAAACTAACTCTCACCCTAACATTACCTCTAACCCTAGCCCTAGCCATAACCCTAAACCTAATATTAACCCTATCCTGAATAGAGAACCATTGATCTTAGAATTCCCAAACTAGGGGAGCCTTGTGGTGCAAGCTAGTGATGAATTCTACGCAGCATCAAATAAATCTGACCAAATAATAATGGGAGGTATTTCAGTACATGCATATTTTCCTGTTTTCTCTTAAACGGCTCTCAGATTAAGTTGTTTTTGCATGCTTAAGCATAGGCCTACTTTTACAAGGAACATACCAGAGTCCCTACAGAGAACTGATGGAGTGTGTAAAGTTTCAAGCAGCTAGCACAAACCTGTTTGATTTTCAACTCCATTAACTTTTCCGTATAGGTCAAAATGAAGTGAAATCTTAAAATACAAACTGTTCCTGACAGCAAACCTGTGAATGGAGAAGGCCTAAACCTGGGGAACAGAGTAAATCTAGCTAAAAGATAAATCCTGCCAAGTATCAAAGAATTTTGAATAAAACTAACTCTAACCTTAACACTAGCTCTAACCCTAGCTCTTCCCCTAACCCTAACATTTTTATGAAACATTTGACCATAGAATTTCCAAACTTGGGCAGCCTAGTGGAGCAAGATGAGGGATGAATGCTGTGCAGTATCAAAAAATCTGACCAAAAAGTTGATGGAGTATATCAGTACATGTGTATCTCCATGTTATCTCCTAAAGGATTCTTGGATAAAGTTGTTTTTACATGCCTCAACTTACACATACTGTCACAAGAACAAACCAGAGATTGCTCATAGAGAATTTATGGAGTGTGAAGTTTCAAGCACCTAGCACCAATGCTGTTTGATTTCCAGCTCGATTTCCATTTACCTGTATAGGAAAAAATAAACTGAAACTTTGTTCCTTACAGTGAACTATTAAACCTAGGAGGCACAAACATGTGGAGTATAGTAAGGTTAGGAGAAAAATGAATCCTGTACAGTATCAAAGAAATTTTAACAAAACTATCTCTAACCCTAATACTAGCTCTAACACTAGCCCTAACACTAACCTTAACAGAAACCCTAACCTGTTTGAAAAACTGTTGATCCTAGAAGTCCCAAACTTGGGAATGGGCTAAGTTATCAGATGAATCCTATGCAGTATCAAAGAAATATAATCAAATAATTGAGGTGGTGTTTCAGTTCATGCATAGTTTCAATGTTTTCTGCTAAAGGGCTCTCAGATAAAGTTGTTTTTGCCATCTTCATCTTAGGGCTACTTTCACAAGGAACAAACCAAAGAGTTTTCACAGAGAACTGATTCAGTGTTTGAAGTTTCAAGCAGCTAGCACCAACCTGGTTTGATTTCAACCTCCATTTTCATTTACCTATATGGGTCAATATGAAGTGAAACCTTAAAATACAGAGTGTCCCTGTTAGAGAACCATTGAAATGAGAAGGTCCAAACCTGAGGAGCATATTAAGGATAGGTAAAAGATGACTCCTTCCAAGTTTCAAAGAAATTTGTACAAAACTTACTCTCACCCTAACACTATATCTAAACCTAGCCCTAAACCTAAACCTAACACTAACCCTAACCTGATTAGAGAACCATTGATCCTAGAAGTCCCACAGTTGGAGAGCCTTGTGGGTCAAGCTAAATAATGAATCCTACTCAGTATCAAGCAAATCTGACAAAATAATTATGGGAGGAATTTCAGTGCATGCATATTCCCTGCTTTCTCCTAAAGGGTGTTTTTGCATGCTTCAGCTAAGGCCTACACTCACAAGGAACATACCACAGTGTCCCCAAAAAGAATTGAAGGTGTGTGTGCAGCTTCAAACAGCTAGCATAAACCCTGTTTGATTTTCAGGTCCATTTACATTTACTCATAAAAGTCAAAATGAAGTAAAATGAAAATACAAACTGTTCCTGACACCAAACAGTTGAACCAAAAGGCCTAAACCTGGGAAACAGAGTAAGGTTAGTTAAATATGAATCCTGGATTGTATCAAAGAAATTTGAATAAAGTAACTCTAACCCTAACACTACCTCTAAACTGAGCCCTAATCCTAACCCTAAACATTAACATAGCCCTATCCCTAACCCTAACTTTAACCCTAATTTTAACTGTAACCATTGCCCAAACCCTAGCTCTAACTCTATCCATTCCCATAACTCTAACCCTAACCCTAATTCTAAATGTAGCCTTAACCCTAACATTTACCCTACACCTGCTCTAACCCTAACCCTCACCCTAGACCTAAATCTAGATCCAACCATACAACTTACCGTAAACCTAACCATAACCCTAGGCCTAATAATAACCCTTAGCCTAACCTTAACACTAGCCCTAATCCTAACCATAAACATTTCGATAACCCTAGCTGTAATCCTATCTTTTACCTAAACATAAGCCTAACACAAATGCTTACAATAGGACTAAACCTAACTGTATAGCTATCCCTAAGGCTATTAAAAACCCTAAACCTAACCTGAACACTAAACCTAACCATATCCATTACCCGAAACCTAATGCTAATTTGAAACTTAACCCTAAACCTTAACTGAAACCAATCCCTAATCCTGACCACCTAGTTCTAAACCTGACCTTTACCCTAAACCTAACCCTTACAATAGACCTATTCATAACCAAATCCTACAACTACCCTTAACCATAATGGTAGACCTGAAATTAGCCCTAGCCTTAATTCTAGCCCTAGCCCTAACACAAACCCTCATTTGTGTGGTAAACCTAGCTTTAATCCTAACCCTCAACCTAACCCTAACCCAAGACCTAATCCTAACCATAACCCTAGCCCTAAACTTAACTCTAACTGTATCTATTACCCTAAACATAACCCTTATTCTAATGCTAACCCTAGGACTAACCCTAACCCTATCACTATCCCCAAAACTATCAATTACCCTAAACATAATCTGAACCCTAAACCTAACCCTATCTTTACCCTAATGCTAACCCTAACTCTAATTTGAGCCATCACCCTAAACTCAAAACTAAACCAAGCCCTAAAACTGACCCTGGCCCTAAGAATTCCCTAGCTCTAAACCTGACTATTACCTTATACCTAACCCTTAAAATAGACCTAGCCATAAACCTTTCCCTAAAATTATCCCTAACTGTAACCCTAGACCTGACATAGACCTAGCCATAATTCTAGCCCTAACCCTAAAACAAACCCTAGCCCTAAACATAGCCTTGATTATAACCCTAACCCAAACTCTAGGCCTAACCCTGACACTAACCCTAGCCCTAATCTTAACCCTAATTTAGCCCTATCCCTAATTCTAGTCCTAAGACTAACTCCAACTCTCACATTAGATCTTTCACTCATTCTAACCCTATCCCTTACTGTAACCCTAATCCTAGCCCTAACACTTGCCCTTTCCTTTGCCCTAGTACTAACCTTAGACAAAACCTAACTCTACATCGAGACCTAACCCAAAGACTAAGCCAAACTCTAACACTAGCCCACCATAAAACTAATCGTAAAACTAGCCCTAACCATAGCCCTAGACCTAAAACAAAACCTAGCTATGGCTATAACCCTAACCCTTAACCTAAACCAAACCCCAACCTTAAACCTAACCCTAAACTGAGCCCTAATATGAGTTGTAAGCCAAATCCTTAAACAAACCCTGAACCTGACACTGACCCTAACACTACTAGTTGTAAACATCACCTAAACATAACCCTAACACTAACTCTAGCCCTAAAACCCTATAACTAGCCCTAAACATCAACCTAGTACTTACATTAGCTGTAACTCTAACCCTATCCCTAACTTAACCAAAAACCTACCCCTAATTCTAGCTTTAACCCTAGCGCTACTCATAACCATAAACTTAGCCCTAAACTGATCTCTAACTCTATCCATTACCTTAACCATAACCATAAGCCTAATGCTATCCCTAGGCATGAACCTAAACCTATCCCTAATCTTAACCCAATCTATTACCCTGAACCTAACCTAAACCTAAACTTCACCCTATCATTACCAAACACTAACACTAATACTAATTTGAGCCCTAACTTTAAACCATAACCTATCCCAAACCCTAACCCTGACCTTGACCCTAATAAAAACCTTAGCTCTAAATTGAACATAAGCCTACACCTAGCCCTTATCATAAACGTAGCCATAATCCTAACGCTAAAACTATCTTTAACCATAATTCTGGACCTGAAATTATCCCTAGCCCCAATCATACTCCTAAACCTAAAACAAACCCTAGTCCTCATCCTAGCCATAAACCTAGCTTTAATCATAAACCTAACCCTAACTCTAACCCTCACCCTACCTCTATACCTAGCTATAATGCCATCTCTTACCCTAAAATTAACCCTAACCCTAACCCTAACTCTAGGCTTAAGCCAAACAATAAACCTAGCCCTATCCTAACACTACTTTAGCCCTATCTCTAACCTTAACACTAACCCTAGCCCTGAGACTCACTCTAACTGTCGCCCTATATCTATCCATAGTGCTAACCCTATCCTTTACCATAACCCTATCCCTAGCCCTAACCCTTGCCCTATCTTTAGTCCCAGCCATAACCCTATATCTAACCCTAACTCCAAATCTACCCCTAACCCTAAGCCTAAGCTTAACACTTACACTATCCCTAAACCTAACCCTAGGACTAAACCAAAACCAAGCAATAGCACTAACCCTAAAAATAAACTTAAACCAAACCCTAACACTAAACTTAGACCTATCTCTAGCCATAATTCGAGTTCTAACACTAACTTTAAAACTATCACTGATCCTGACTCATATCCTAACACTCAACCTAGCTCTAAACACCGCTCTTACCTTAAACTGAATGCTAAGAATAACCCTAACAATAATTAGAGTCCTATTCCTAACCCTAAAATGAACCCTGACCTGATCTTATCCTAACACAAACCCTAGCTATAAATATCACCCTAAACTTAAACCTAATCCTAACACTAAACCTAATTGTAACACTAAAACTAACCTAATTTTAAACCTAGTTCTTACATTAGCCGTAGCCCTAATCCTATCCCTAACCCTCACACAAAAAATAGCCCTAATCTGAGCCCTAAACCTAGATTTAACCCTAACTCAAACCCTAACCATAGGCCTAAACCTAGCTCTAAACCAATCCCTTACCCTAAGCAAAACCCTAAACCTAAGGGTAAACCTAGACCTATCCCTAATCCTTAGGCTAACCAAAACCCTAAATCTATTAATACCCCTAACCCTAGCTCTCATTCTAGCTCTAACGCTATCCCAAACTCTAACCCTTACCCTGACCCTTATACTGACCCTACCACTAATCCTAGGTCTAACTCTAACCCTAAATATAACCCAAAACCTATGGTAATCCTATTCATAGACCTAACCTTGAAGCTAACTCCAAGCCTAGCCCTAACCATAGCTCAGAACCTAACCATTACACTAAACATAACCCTAAACCTAACCCTAGTTCTAACCCTCACACTAACTCTAACTCAAGACCTAATCCTAAACATAATCTTAGCCATAAACTTAACTCTAACTGTATCCATTACCTTAAACATTACCCTTACCCTAATGCTAACCCTAGGCCTAACCCTAACCCTATCACTATCCCCCAAACTGTCAATTATCCTAAACCTAACCTGAACCCTAAACTTAACATTATCATTACCCTAATGCTAACCCTAATGCTAATTCGAGCCCTAACCCTAAACTCAAACCTAAACCAAAGCCCAAAACTGACCCTGACATTAATAATTCCCCTAGCTCTACACCTGACTACTACCCTATACCAAACCCTTACACTAGACTTAGACTTAAACCTAACCCTAAAACTATCCCTAACCATAACCTTAGACCTGAATTTAGCCCTAGCCATAATCCTAGGCATAACCCTAGCACAAACCCTAGTCCTTATTCTAGCCCTAAACATAGCCTTAATTATAACCCTAAACCTAACCCTAGCCCTAATATTAATACTAACCCTAGCCTTAATCTTAGCCATAATTTAGGCCTCCCTAACCCTAACCCTAACCCTAGCCCAAAGACAAACTCACTCTCACCTTAGCCCTAACTCTAGTTCTAACCCTATACTTTAGTGGAAGCCTAATCCTAGCCCGAACCGTAGGTCTAACCCTAGCCCTATTCATATCCCTGGCCATAACCCTAGATGTAACCCTAACTCTAAATATAACCCTAAAAATAAGCCTAAACCTAAACCTAACTCTAGCCCTAACCGTAAGGTTAATCCTAAAACTAGCCCTAACCCTATCCCTAGCTCTAAAACAAAACGGAGCCATAGACTTAACCCTAATCCTTAACATAAACCAAGCCCTAATCCTACACCTAGCCCAAACCCTAGCAATATTTTGAGTCTTAAGCCGAACCCTAAAACTAACCCTCACCATGACTCTGACCTTAACACTAACCCTAGGTCTAAAAATCACCCTAACCCTAAACCTAAACCTAACACTAGACCTAGTCCTGACCCCTAACACTAAAATTAGCCCTAATCATAATCCTAGTACTTCCATTAGCCGTAACCCTAACCCTAGCCCTAACTTAACCCAAAGCCTAGCCCTATTCTGAGCCCTAATCCTAGCTTTAACCCTAAACCTAACTCTAACCCTATCACTAATTGTAACCATAACCCTAGCTGTAACCCTAGCTCTAACCCTATCCATTACCCTAACCATAACCCTAACCCTAATGCTAACCCTAGGCCTAAATCTAACCCTATCCCTAATCATCACCCCTTCCATTAACCTAAATCTAACCTGGAACCTATCCTAAACCTAACCCTATCATTATGCTGATCCTAACCTTAATGCTAATTCGAGTCTTAACTTTAAACCTTAACCTATCCAAAACACTAATTGTGACCATGACTCTAATAATACTCTTATCTCTAAACCTGACCCTAACCCTAAACCTAAGGCTTACACAAGGAGTAGCCATAAAACTAACTTTAAACTATCTTTAACCATAACCCTAGACCTGAAATTAGCCCTAAACATAATCCTAGCCCTAAACCTAGCCTTAATCCTAACCTGAACCATAACCCACGCCCTAACCCTAATTCTAACCCTCACCCTAGCAATAAACCAACCTACAACACCATCCCTTACCATAAACCTAACCATAACCATAAACCTAAACCTAACCCCCGCCCTAACCCTAGGCCTAATACTAATAATAAGCCTAGTGCTGATCCTAGCCCTAATTTAATCATATCCTAACCCTAGCTATACCTCTTGCCCTAGCCCTAGCTCTAGTTCTATCCTCAGTCTGAGTCCTAATTCTAGATCTAAACCTAAATCTAAATCTAAACCTAACTCTAAATTTAACTGTAATCATAAGCCAAACCTAACACTAACACTACCCCTAATCATAATGCTAATCCTAAAACTTGACCTAGCCCTGGCCCTAGCCATAAAACAAAACCAAGCCATATCCCTAACCCTAACCCTTAACCTAAACTAAACCCAAACCTTACACTTAGCCTTAACCCTAACTCTAAAAATTACTCTGACACTGACACTGACCCTAACACTAATCCTAGCTCTAATCATCACCCTAACTTAAATTAACCCTAACACTAAACCAAGCTTTAACCCTAATCTTAACTCTAATACTAGCCGTAAACCTAACCCTAGCTTTAACACTATCCCTTACCCTAAGCCAAACCGTAACCCAAATGCTACCCTAGTCCTAATCCTAATCCTTAGCCTAACTTCAACTGTAACCATCTTACTAGTCTTAACCCTAGCCCTCATTCTACGTCTAAACCCAATTCTGACCCTCATCTGACCCTAAAAGTAACCCTAGGTCTAAACCTGACCCTAAACCTAAACCAAAACCTAAGCCTAGACCACCAGTAACCCTGTACTTATACCTAAGCCTAACACTACACCTAGACCCAAAGCTAAGCCTAAATACAGCTATAACTCTAGCCCTAGACCTAAACAAAATCCTAGCACTAGCCCTAACAATAATCCTTAATCTAAACCAAACACTTACCCTATCCGTAGACCTAACCCTAGTCCTAATTCTGGCTCTAACCCTAAACCTATTCCTATCACGAACACTGACACTGATCCTAACACTTAAACTAGCTTTAAACCTGACACTAACCCAAAACCTAGACCTAACACTAGACCTAGCTATAACCCTAAACCTAAAACTAGCCCTAAACATAACCCTAGCTTTTACATTACCCATAGTCCTAACCCTAGCCCTAAACCTAACACAAAACCTAGAGCTAATCCTAGGCCTAAACGTAGCTCTAAGCATAAACCTAAGCCTAGCCCTAACCCAAACCCTAACTCTAACCCTATCCCTCTCCTTAGACCTAACCCTAGCTCAAATCCTAATCCTTACACTAAACATAGCCCTAGCCCTATACTAAATCCTAATCCTAACCCAGGCCCTAATCCTAACCTTAATCCTAGCCCAAACTTTAGCTCTAACCATATCCATTATGCTAACCCTAGCCCTAACTCTAATTAAAACCCAGTACTTAATACTAAACCTATCTCTAACCATAATCTTGAACTTAGAACTAAACCTAAACCGAACCCTAGCACTAGCCCTAAACCTAGCTCAAACACTAACCCTTATTCTAACCTAACCATAACTTTAACCCTAAACTAACACTTACCCTAACCCTAACACTTACCCTAAACAGAACCCTAGCCCTATCCCTAAACCTAACCTAATTCTAAACTTAACCCAAACCATAACCTAGCCCTAACCCTAGCTCTTAAACTATCCATTACACTAAACATAACCCTAACCCTAACCCGATCGATAAACCTAACCCATCCATTACCCGAAACCTTAACTAAAACCTAAAGTAAACCCTTCCATTACCTTAACTGTAAACCTAACCCTAATGCTAATTCAAGCCCTAACCCCTTAACCTTAATGTAAACCAAATGCTAACCCTGACCCTGACCGTGACACTAATAATAACCATAACTCTAAAGCTGACCTTTAATCTAAAGCTAACCCTTGCAGTAGACCTAGCCATAACTTAACCCTAAAACTATGCTTAACCATAACCCTAGACCTGATATTATCCCTAGCCCAAGGCCTAGCCCTAACCCTATCAGAAATACCCCTCATCCTAGCCCTTATCCTAGCCTTAATCCTAAACTGAATCATAACCCTAGGCCTAATCCTAATTCTAACCCTCACCCTAGCCCTAAACCTAGCTATAATGCCACCCATTCCCCTAAACTGAACCATAACCCCAGTGCTAGCCCTAACTCTAGCCCAACCCTAGGCTTAAACCTAACACTAACCCTAGTCCTAATTCTAGCCCTACTTTCGCCCTAACCATAACACTCATCCTAAGCCTACTCCTAAGAATAATTCTAATTCTCACCCTAGACGTATCCCTAGTTCTAATCATATTTCTTACCATAACCCTAACCCTAGCACGAGCCCTAACTATAGAACAACCCTAACTCTAAATCTAACCCTAACCCTAAGCCTAAACTTCACTCTAACACTAGACCTAACCCTGACACTAATCCAAACTCTAGCCTTAACCATAGCCCTAGCCCTAGCCCTAAAACAAAACTTTGAGCCATAGCCCTAACTGTAACCCTTCTAAATCAAAACCTTACCCTACACCTAGCACTAACTTTAGCCCTAATTCAAGTCCTAAAACTAACACTAAAACTAACCCTGACCCTGACACTGACCCTAAATATAACCCTTGCTCTAAACATCACCCTAAACCTAACCCTAAAACTGGCACTAATTGTAACACTAGTTCATACATTAGCCATAGCCCTAACCCTAGCCCTAACCAAACCCAAAACCTAGCCCTTATTTGAGACTTAATCCTACTTTTAAACCTAAACCTAACCAAAACCTAGCCCTAAACCTTACCCTAACCCCAGCCAGAATATTAACCATAACCTCTAATCCTATCCGTTACCCTAACCATAACCATAACCCTAAGTGTAACCCTAGGCCTAACCCTAACCTTATCACTAACCATAACCTTATTCATTAACCAAAATGTAACCTGGACCCTAAGCCTAACCCTATCATTACCCTAACCCTAGCCCTAATGCCAATTTGAGCCCTAAACCTAAACTTAACCTAAGCCAAACCCTAACTCTGTCCCTTCCCATAATAATATACCTAGCTCTAACCCTGACCCTACCCCTAAACCTAACCCTTATACTAGACCTAGCCATAAATCTAGCCCTAAACTTAGCTCTAACCCTATCGATTACCCTAAACATAGCCCTAATTCTAATGCTAACCCTAGGCCTAAATCTAACCCTATGCCTAAACGCAACATAGTCCATTAGGCTAAACATAACCTGAACACTAAACCTAACCCTATCATTACCCTAACCCAAACCCTAGTGCTAATTTGAGCCCTAACCATAATCCCTAACCTAAACAAACCCTAAACATGACCCTTACCCTAATAATACCCCTAGATCTAAATTTGACAATTACCCTAAATCTAACCCTTACACTAAACATAACCATAAACCTAACCCTAAAACTATCCCTAACTGTAACCCTAGAACTGACATTCGCCCTAACACTAATCCTATCCCTAACCAAAACACAAACCCTAGCCCTCATCCTAGCCCTTAACCTATTATTAATAATAACTCTAATTAAACCCTAGCCCTAACCCCAGTTCTAACCTTCATCCTAGCCATAAACCTAGCTCTAACCCCATCATTTACACTAAACCTAACCCTAAGCCCAAAACTAAACCTAGGCCTAAACATAAACATAAACCTAGACCTATTCCTAGCCCTAATTAAGCCCTATACCTAAAAACTTCAGCCTAGCCCTAAGACTAACTCTCACTCTCGACCTAGCCCTATCCCTAGTTCTAACCTTATTTTTATCATAACCCTAATCCTAGAAATAAACCTAGAACTAATGCTAGCCATATCCTTAGGCCTAGACCAAAGCCTAGATATAATCCTAACTCTAAATTTAACTCTAAACCTACGACTAAACCTAACTCTAACACTAGTCCTAAACCTAGTGCTAATCGTAAAACTAGCCATAAGCATAGCCCTAGTCCTACAACAAAACTGAGCCATGGCCCTAACTTTAAAACTTAACATAAAGGAAATCTAACCCTACACCTAGCCCTAACCCTAGCCCTAATTTGAGTCCAAACCCTAACCCTAAAACTACCTGTGAATTTAATTTTGACCCTAATACTATCTCTAGCTCTAAACATCACCATAACATTAAACCTAACCCTAACACTAGACCTAGTCCTAATCCCAATCTCATAACTAGCCCAAATCATGACTCTACTGCAAACATTGTCTGTAACTCTAAAACTAGCCCTAACTCTAACCAAAACCTAGCCCTAATCTGAAACTAACCCTATTTTTAACCCTAAACCTAGTCCTAACACTAGCCCTAACCTTACCCTAAATGTAGTCCTAACCCTAGGTTTAACCCTATCCCTTACCCTAAGCCAACTCTAACCCTAATGCGAACCCAAGTCCTAACCCTAATTCTATTACCAGTACTAAACCTAGCCCTCATTCTAGCTCTAACCATAACTCAAACCTGACACTTATTCTAACCCTAATGGTAACCGTATGTCTAGACCAGACCCTAACACTATACTGAAACCTAACACTAGCTATAGAAAAAAACTATTCCTAAACCTAACCCTAACACTCGCCCTAGACCTAAACTTAATCTAGCCATATCTCTATCCCTAGAACTAAACAAAAACCTAGCCCTAGCCCTAATAATAAATCTTAACCTAACCCAAACACTAACCCTACCCCTAGACCTAACTCTAGTGATAATTCTGGCTTTAACCATAAAGCTAAATCTAACCTGAACACTGACCCTGACCCTTACAATAATTCTATCTCTAAACATAATGCTAACACTAATCCTAAACCTAACACTTGACCTAGCCATAATACTAACCCAAAAACTGGCCCGAATCATAACCTTAGTTTGTACATTAGCTGTAGTCCAACACTAGCCCTAACTTAACCCAAAACCTGGCCCTAATCCAAGCGCTAACCCTAGCTTTAACCCTAACACTAACCCTAGATATAAGCCAGTCCCTAACCCTAGCTCTAACCCTAGCTCTTACCCTATCCATTACCTTAAGCTAAACCCTAAACCTAATGCTAACCCTAGTCCTAACCCTAATCCATAACCTAACCCAAACCTTAACCCTATTACTAGTCCTAACACTAACCTTCGTTCTAGCTCTAACCCTAACCCAAACCCAAACCCTAACCTTGACACTTATTCTGACCCTAACACTAACCGTAGGTCTAAACCTGACCCTAACCCGAATCCAAACCCTAATATTAGCCCTACAGGTAATCCTATACCTAAACCTAAACCTAACACTAGTCCTAGACCTAAATCTAAACCTAAATCTAGCCATAACTCTAGCCCTAGACCTGAACAACAACCTTGCCTTAGCCCTAACAATCACCCTCAACATAACCCAAACACTAACCCTGTTTCTAAACCCTAGTCATAATTCTTGCACTAACCCCAACACTCACTCTAACCTGAACTTCGACCCTGACCCTAACATAAACCTAGCTTCAAAGCTCACCCTAACTCAAAACCTAATACTAACACTACACCTAGCCATAACACTAACACTAAGCTAGCCCTAATCATAACCCTAGCTCTTAACTACCCATGGCCCTAACCCTAGGCCTAAACTAACACAAAACCTAGCCCTAATTCTAGGCCTACACCTAGCCCTAAGTGTAACCCTAAATTAACCCTTGCCCTAACCCTAACGCTAACCTTCCCCTTAGACCTAACCTAGCTCCAAGACTAACCTTTACCCTAAACATAACCCTAGCCCTGTCTCAAACCCTAACCTAACCCTAGCCCTAATCCTAAACTTAATCATTGCTCTAACCATAGCTCTAATTCTATACACTACCCTAACCCTAGCCCTAATTCTAACCGTAACCCCAGACCTAAGCCTAGCTCTAATCCTATCCATTACCCTAACCATAATCCTAACCCTAATGCTAACCCTAGGCTTAACTCTAACCCTATCACAATCCCTAAACCTATCCATTACCCTAAAACTAACCTGTACCCTAATCCTAAGCCTATTCATTACCCTAACCCTAACTCTAACCCTAACTCTTATTAAAGCCCTAAATATAAACCTTAACCTAAACTAAACGATAAGCCATATCCTGACCTTAATAATACATCTAGCTCTAAACTTGACCCTTACCCTAAATCTAACCCTTAAACTAGACCTAACCATAAACATAACACTAAATCTATCCCTAACCGTAACCCTAGACTTAACACTAGACACTTACCCTAACACAAACCCTAGCTCTAAACCTTATCCTAACTGAAAAACTAACCCTAACAGTAGAAAAACCCTAAATCTACCCATAAACATAACCCTAGTTCTTACATTACCCATACGCCTAACACTAGCCCTAAACCTCACACACAACCTAGCCCTAATCCTAGCCCTAAACCTAGACCTAAGTGTAATCCTAATCCTATCCCTAGCACTAACCTTAACCCTAACACTGGCCCTGGCCCTAACCCTACTCAAACTCTAATCCTTACCCTAAACATAACAATAGGCCTAACCCACAACCTAACCCTAACCCTAAACCTAGCCCTAATCCTAACTGTAACCATAGCACAAATTCTATCACAAACTCTATACATTACCTTAAACATAACCCTAATCCTAATGCTAACCCAAGCCATAACCCTAACCCTAACCATAGCCCTGACTCTAACCCTAACACTCACCCTAGCTCTAACCCTAGCTCAAACCCTAACACTTCTGTTAAAAATAACACTAACACCAACCCTAGGCCTATCTATAAACCTAGCCAAAATCCTAATGTTAACACAAGCCCTAACACTAGCACTAACCCTATCCATTACCCTAAACATAAACCTAACCCAAATGCTAACCCTATGCCTAACCCTAATCCTATCATTAACACTAACACTAACACTATCTATTACTCTAAACCTAACCTGAACCCTAAACCTAACACTATTCATTACTTTAACCCTAACCCTAATGCTAATTTTAGCCCTAACCCTAAACCTTGTCCTAAACCAAACCCTAAACCAGACTCTGACTGTAATAATACACCTAGCTCTAAACCTGACCATTACTCTAAACCTAACTTTCTACTAGACCTAGACATAAACCAAAAGTTAACACTATTCCTAACCATAACACTAGACCTGACATTAGCCCTAGCCCTAATCCTATCTCTAACCCTAAAACAAACCCAGCCCTCATCCTAGCCCTAAACCTAGCCTTAAACCTAACCTGAACACTCACCCTATTCCTATTCCTAATTTTAATGCTCTCCCTAGCCCTGAACCTACCCATAACCTCATCCCTTCCCCTAAAACTAACCATAACCCTAACACTAACACTAACCCTAATTCTAGCCCTAACCATGGGCCTAACCCTAACACTAAACCTAGCGCTAATCTAGCCCTAATTTAGCCCTAACCCTAAGCAAACCCCTAACTATAGCCTAAGAATAACACTCTCACCCTAGCCCTATTTCTATTTCTAAACCTGTCCATTACCATAACCCTAACACTAGCCCTAACCTTAGCCCTAACTCTAGATCTAACCATAACTCTAAATCTAACCCTAATCTTCAGCCTAAACCTCACCCTACCACTAGCTGAACACTATCACTAATCATAAAACTAAACCTAACACTAGCCTTAGCCCTAAAAAAAATCCCAAGCAATTACCCTAAACATAAACCTAACCTAAACCAAACCTAACCCTACAACTAGCCATAACCCCAGCTCAAATTCGAGTCCTAGGACTAAAACTAACCCTTACACTGACTCATATCCAAACACTAAACCTAGCTCTATATATCAGCCTAACCATAAAGCAAATGCTAACACCATTCCTAGCCCAAACCCTAACCCTAAAACTAACCCTAATAATAACCCTAATTCTTACAATAGCCATAGTTCTAACCCTAGCCCTAACCCCAAAACAAAAATAGCCCTAATCTGAGCCCTAAAACTAGATTTAACCCTAACCCTAGACCTAGCCCTAAACCTAACCCTAATTCTAGCTCTAAGCCTAGCTCTAACCTATCCCTTATCTTAAGCCAAACCCTATCCATAATGATAACCCTAGTCCTAATCGTAATTCTTAGCCTAAATCAAACAATAACCCTATTACAAGTCCAAACCCTAGCCCTCATTCTAGCTCTAAACCTAACACTAGACCTAACCCTAAACCTCACACTCACCATAGACCTAACTTTAGCTCCAACCCTAACCCTTACCACAAACTTAAACATAACCATAGCCCTAACCTTAAATTTTAATCTCAATCTAACACTAACCATAACCCTATGCCTACATTGATCATATCCATTACTCTAACCCTACCCCTACCCCTAATAATGATGCTAACCCTAATCCAACCCTAACCCTAACCATATTCTAACCTTATCCCTAGACCTAACTCTAAACCTAAACCTAGCCCTAGCCCTAACCCTAGCTCAAACCTCACCCTTATGCTAAACATAACCCTAACACTAACCCTAGTTCTAACCCTAAACCCAACCCTAAATCAAGACCTATTCCTGACCATAACCCTAGCCATAAACTTAGCTATAACTCTATCCATTATTCTAACCATTACCCTTAACCTAATGCTAACCCTAGGCCTAAAACTAACCCTGTTGCTAAACCCAAACCCTATCAATCATCGTAAACCTAACCTGAACCCTAAACAAAAACCTATCATTACCCTAACTCTGACATAATGCTTATTTGAGCCCTAACCCTAAACCCTAACCTCAACCAAACTCTAACCTGACACTGACCCTAATAATTCCCCCACCAATAAACCTGACACTTAACCCTAAACCTAACCCTTACACTAGACCTAGCCATAAACCTAATCCTAAAACTATCCTCTCCTCAACCGTAACCCCACAACTGATATTAGCCCTAGCCCTAATCCTAGCCCTAACCCTAACAAAAACCCCAGCCCTTATCCTAGCCCTAAACCTAGATTAATCCTAACCCTAACCCTAATCCTAGCTTTAACCCCAATACTAACCATAGCCCTAATCTTAGCCCTAATTTCACCCTATCCCTAAACCTAACCATATCCCTAGACCTAAGAATAAATCTAACTCTCACACTAGACCTATCACTAGTTCTAAACCTATCCCTTATCATAACCATAACCCTAGCCCTAAACTTAGTCCTAACCCTTGCCCTATACATAGCCCAAGCACTAACCATAGATCATAAGCTATCTCGAAATCTAACCCTAACCCGAAGCCTAAGCCTAACCCTAACACTAGCCCTAACCCTAACACTAATCCTAAAACTAGCCCTAATACTAGCCCTAGCCCTAAAACAAAACCGAGCCATAAGCTCTATCCCTAACCCTTAAACTAAACCACACCCTAACCATACACCTACCCCTAAACCTAGCCCTAATTTGAGATTTAGGCCGAACCCTAAAACTAACCCTGACACTGACTCTGACACAACACTAATCCTAGCTCTAAACATCACCAAAATCCTAACACTAACCCTAACACTAAACCTAGCCCTAATCTTAACCCTAAAATTAGCCCTAATCTTAAACCTTGTACTTACATTAGCTGTAATCCTAAACCTAGCACTTACTTAAACCAAATCCTAGCCATAATCCGAGCCCTAACCCGAACTTTAACCCTAACCTTAGTCCTAGCCCTAATCATAACCATAAACCTAGCCCTAACCATATACATAACCATAAAAATAACCCTAACCCTAATGCTAACCCTAGGCCTAAACATAACCCTATCTCTAATCCTATCCCTATCCATTTCCCTAAACCTAACATGAACCCTAATTCTAAGCCTATCATTACCCAAACCCTTACCCTAATGCTAATTCAATCCCTAACTTTAAGCCTTAACCTATTCCAAACCCTAACCTAGACCTTTACCTTAATAATACCCCAGCCCTAAACCTGACCCTAACCCTAAACCTAAACCTTACACTAGACGTACCCATAATCCTAGACCTAAAACTATCTTTAAACATAATTCTAGACTTGAAATTAGCCATATTCCTAATCCTAGCCCTAAACCTAAAACAAACCCTAGCCCTCATCCTAGCCCTAAACCTAGCCTTAATCATAACCCTAATCCTAACCCTTATTCTAAACATCACCCTACCTCTAAAACTAGCTATAACACCATCCCTTACCCTAAAATAAATCATAAATCTAACCCTAATTCTATGCTTAAGCTGAACAATAAAACATAGACCTAATCCTAGCCTTAATTTAGCCCTGTCTCTAACCCTAAGCTTAACCTCAGCCCTAAGACTAACAATAATTCTCACACTAGCCCTATCACTAGTTCTAATCCTATCCCTTACCATAACCCTAACCCTAGCCCTAACCCTTGCCCAATCCTTAGCCCTAGCCCTAAGCCTAAGCCTAAGCCTCACACTAACACTAAACCTAATCCTAACGCTAATCATAAAACTAGCCCTAACCCTACCACTAGCAATAAAACAAAACTGAGCATTAGCCCTAACCTTAAACCTAACTTAAACCAAACCCTAACACTACACATAGACCTAACCATAGTCTTAATTTGAGTCCTAATCCTAATCTTAAAAGTATACCTGACACTGACTCATATGCTATACTCACCCTAGCTTGAAACACCATCCTAAACTTAAACCAAAACTTAACAGTAACTCTAGCCTTATTTGAGTCCTAACCCTAATCCTGACCCTGACTCATATCCTAAAACTAACCCTAGCTCTAAATATCACCCTAACCTAAACTTAACCCTAATACTAAAATGATCCCTAAACCTAACCCTAAAACTAACCCTAATTGTAACCCTAATTCTTATATTAGCGATTGCCCTAACCCTAGTCCTAACCCTAACTAGCCCCAATCCGAACCCTAAACATAACTTTAACCTTAACCCTACCATAATTCTAGCCCTAACCTTAGCTATAACTCTCTCCCTTACCCTAAGTTAAACCCTAACCCTAATGGGAAACCTAGACCTATCCATAATCCTTAGGCTAACCAAAATCCCAACCCTATTAATAGTCATGACCCTAGCCCTTATTCTATCTCTAATCTTATCTCAAACCCTTATGCTAACCCTGGCACTTATTCTGACCCTAACACAAACCTTAGGTTTAAAACTGACCCTCAACTCAGAGCAAACCCTAACACTTGCCATACCGCTAACTTATACATAAATCTAGCCCTAACCCTAGCCCTAACACTAACTATAAATCTCACACTATCCCTATCCTTAGTTCTAAGCCTATCCATTACCATAACCCTAATCCTAGCCCTAACCCTTGCCCTATCCTTAGTCCGAGCCCTAAACCTAGATCTAACCCTAACTCGAAATCTAACCCTAACTCTAAGCCTAAGCCTAACGACTAAAACTAACCCTAACCCTAATGCTAATCATAAAACTAGACCTAACCCTAACCCTAGCAGTAAAACAAACTGAGCAATAGCCCTAACCATAAACCTTAACTGAAAACCCTAACACTACTCCTAGACCTAACCATAGCCTTAATTCGAGTCCTAACCCTAACTTTAAATCTAATCCTGACCCTGACTCATATCCTAACACTAAGCCTAGCTCTAAATATTACCCTAACCTTAAACCTAACCTTAACACTAGACCTACCCCTAACCCTAACCCTAAAACTAAACGTAATTGTAACCCTAGTTCTTACATTAGCCATTGCCCTAACATTAGCCCTAACCCTAACACAAAAAGTAGCCCTAATCCAAGCCCTAAACCTAGAACTAACCCTAACCCTAACACAAAAAGGCCCTAATCCAAGCCCTAAATCTATATTTAACCCTAACCCTAACTGTAGCCCTAACCCTAGCTGTAAAGCTATCCCTTACCCTATGAAAAACCCTAACTCTAATGGTAGCCCTAGACCTATGCCTAATCCTTAGGCTAACCAAAATCCTAACCTTATTAATAGTCCTGAACTTAGCCCTCATTCTAGCTCTAATCCTATCCTAAAACTGAAAACTAACCCTGACCCTTATCCTGACCCTAACACAAACCCTAGTTCTAAACCTGACCCTAACATTACAGTAAAAGCTAACACTAGCCCTGGACCTAAACCTAATCCTAAGTCTAGCCTTAACTCTAGCCCTAGACCTAAACAAAAACCTATTCCTAGGCCTAACAATAACCCTTATCCTAACACAAACAGTAACCCTACCCCTAGACCTAAATCTAGTCCTAATTCTGGCTGTAACCCTAACTTGAACTCTAACCCAAATACTGACTCTGCCTTTGACAGTAAACCTACTTCTAAACCTGACCCTAACTGAAAATCTAAACCGAACACTAGACTTTGGCATAACCCAATCCTAAAACTAGCCCTAATCATAACCCTAGCTCTTACATTACCCACAGCTTTAACCCTAGGCCTAAACCTAACACAAAACCTAGAGCTAATCCTAGGCCTTAACCTAGCACTAAGTATAATCCTAACCCTAACCCTATCTCTAACCCAAACCTAACCCTTGCCTTAGTCCTAACCCTAGCTCAAAACCTAACCCTTACTATAAACATAAACCTAGAACTATCCCTGAATGTAACCCTAAACCTAGTCCTAATCCTAACCTTAACCCTATCCCTAAACCTAGCTCTAAACCAACCCATTACCCTAACCCTAATCGTAACCCTAGCCTTAACCCTAATCATAATCCTAAATTAAACAGAAAACTAACCCTAGACCTAACCCTAAACTAATACTCGCTATAGACCTAAACATAGATCAAACCCTAACCCTTGCCATAATCCTAAACATAACCATAGACCTAACCCTAAACCTAAATCTAACCCTGTCCCTAACCCTAAACCTACATCTAACCGTATTTATTACCCTAACCCTAACCCTGAACTTTATTATAACCATTTCCCTAACCCTTACCCTAACCCTAAAACTACCCTAATCCTATCCCTGAACATAACCCTGAACCTAACCCTTGCTCTAAACCTAATCATAGCTCAGAGCCTAACTCTTACACTAAACATAATACTAACCCTTATCCTAGTTCTAACCCATACACTAACACTAACTCAAGACCTAATCCTAACCATAAGTCTAGCTATAACCTTAGCTCTAACTGTATCCATTACCCTAATCATAACCCATACCCTAATGCTACCTCTAGGCCTAACCCTATCTCAAGACCTAATCCTAACCATGACCGTAGCCCTAAACTTAACTCTAACTGTATCCACTACCCTAAACATAAGCCTTTCCCTAATGCTAACCCTAGGCCTAACCCTAAACCTATCACTAACCCCAACCCTATCAATTACCCTAATCCTAACCTGAACCCTAAATCTAACCCTATCATTACCCTAACCATAACCCTAATGCTAATTTGAGCCCTAACCCTAAATTCAAACCTAAAAGAAACCCTAACCATGACCCTGACCCTAATAATTACCCTAGCTCTAACTTAACCCTTACCCTAAACCTAAGTCTTATATTAGACCTATCCAAAACCTAATCCTAAACTTATCCATAACCATAAACCTAGACCTGACATTAGACCTAGATATAATCCTAGCCATAACCAAACACAAACCCTAGCCCATATTAGCCCTAAACATAGCCTTAATCATAACCATAACCTTAAACCTAGACCTAACTTAAAAGCAACCCAATCCTAATCTTAGACCTACCTTAGCCTTAACCCTAACTCTCACCCTAATACTAACCCTAGCCCTAAAACTAAGTATAACTCTCTCCCAAGCCCTAAAACTAGTTCTAACCCTATTTCTTACTGGAACTCTAAACCTAGCCCTAACACTAGGTCTAACCCTAGCCATTTCCTTAGCCTTAGCTCTAACCCTAGATATAAACCTAACTCTAAATCTAACCCTACTGCAAAGCGTAAGCCTAAACATAACCCTAACCCTAACCCTAACGCTACCCCTAAATCTAGCCCTAACTCTAGCCCTAGCCCTAATACAAAACTGAGACATAGCCCTAACCCTTAACCTAAACCAAACCCTAACCCTACACCTAGCCCTAACCCTAGCCCTAATTCGAGTTTTAAACAGAACTCTAAAACTAACCCTAACCCTGATTCTGATGCTAACACTAACCCTAGCTTTAAACATTACCCTAAACATAACACTAGACCTAGCCCTAACCTTAACCCTAAAACAAGCCCTAATTGTAACCCTAGTACTTACATTAGAAAGGACCCTAAACCTATCCCTAACTTAACCCAAAACCTTCCCTAATCTGAGCCCTAAACTGAGCTTTAACCCTAACCCTAACTGTAACCCTAAACCTAGCACTAATAATAACCATAACCTTAGCTCTAACCCTAGCTCTAACCCTATGTATTACCCTAACCATAATCCTAACCATAATGCTAACCCTAAGCCTAAAACTTAACATATCCCTAATCCTAACCCTATCCATTACCCTAAACCTATCTTCAAACCTAAACCTAACTATGTCATTACACTAATCCTAACCCTATGCTAACTCGAGCCCTAAATTTAAACCTTAACCTATCCCAAACACTAATCATGACCCTGACCCAAAGAATACCCTTATCTCTAAACCTGACCCTAACCCAAACCTAACCCTTTCACTGCATCTAACCTAACCCTAAAACTATCTTCAACTGTAAAGCTGGACCTGATATTAGCCCTAGCCCTAATCCTAGCCCTAAACCTAGCCTTAATCCTAACCTGAACCATATCCCGAGGTTTAACCCTAATTCTAACCCTTGAATTGGCCCTAAACCTAGCTATAATCCCATCACTTACCCTAAACCTAACCATAATCTTAAACCTCCATGACCCTTGTCTTAATCCTAGGCCTAACACTAACACTAAGCCTAGCACTAACCCTAATTTAGTCCTATTCTAACCCTAAACCTAGCCTTAAGACTAAATCCAACTCTTGCCCTAGGCCTATCCCTAGTTCTATCCTTAGCCCTAGTGCAACGCTGGATCTAAAGCTAACTCAAAATTTAAAACTAACTTTAAATTTAACCATAACCATAATCCTAATCCAAACTCTAACACTATTCTTAACAATAAAGCTAATGCCAAAACTTTCCTTACCCCTAGCCCTAGCCATAAAACAAAACCAAGCCATATCCCTAACCCTAACCCTTAACCTAAACTAAACCATAAACCTACACCTAGCCCTAACTCTAACTCTAAAAATAATTCTGACCATGACACTGATCCTAACACTAATCCTAGCTCTAAACATCACCCTAACCTTAAATTAACCCTAAAACTAGACCTAGCCTTAACCCTAACCCTAAAACTAGCCCTAATCATAACCCTTGTTCATATATTAGTCATTGTCATAACCCTAGCCCTAAACCTAAGACAAATTGTACCCCTAATTCTAGTCCTAACCCAAGATTAAACCCTAATCTTAACCCTAACAGTAGCCCTAACCCTAAATCTAACCCTAGCCCTAACCCTAGCTTTAACCCTATCTGTTACCCTAAGCCAAACCCTAAACCAAATGCTAACCCTAGTCCTAACCCTAGTCCTTAGCCTAACTTAAACACTAACAGTATTACTAGTCCTAACTCTAGCCCTCATTCTAGTTCTAACTTTAACCCTGACCCTTATTCTAATCCTAACAGTAACCCTAGGTCTAAACCTCACCCTAAACCTAAAGCAAACCCTAACACTAGCCTTACCGGTAAGCCTATACCTATACCTAACCCTAACACTAGATCTAGACACAAAACTAATTCTAAATATAGCTATAATTCTAGCCCTAGACCTAAACAAAATCCTAGCTCTAGCTCTAACAATAACCCTTAACCTAAACTAAACAGTTACCCTACCCATAGACCTAACACTAGTTCTAATTCTGGCTCTAAACCTAACCCTGATCCTATCCAAAACACTGACCCTACCCTAACATTTACCTATCTCTAAACCTGACCCTAACCCAAAACCTAATCCTAACACTAGACCTAGTCATAACCCTAATGCTAATAATAGCTCTAAACATAACTCTAGCCCTAACCATATTTTAACCCTAATATTAACCCTACAAGTAGCCCTAACCCTAACCGTAGTCCTAACCCTAGCCCTAAACCTAACACAAAACCTAGACATAATCCTAGGATTAAAATTAGCCCTAAGCATAACCCTAACCCTAATCCTAGCCCTAACACTAACCTTAACACTAACACTTGCCTTATACCTATCCCTAGCTCAAAGCCAAACCCTTACCCTAAACATTACCCTAGCCCTATCGTAAACCATAACTCTAACCCTAGCTCTTATCCTCACCTTAATCCTAGTTCGAACTTTAGTTCTAACCCTGTCAATTACCCTAACCCTAATTATAACCCTATCCCTAACACTATACCTAACCCTAACCATAAACTTATCCCAGGACTTAACCATAAACCTAAAACTCACCATAGCCCTAACCCTAGTGGAAACATTAAGCCTTACACTAAACCTAATCCTAAGACTAGCCCTAATCCATACTGTAACCCTAGCCCTAAATCTAACATTATCCATTACCCTAAACCAAACCCTAGCCATAAACATATCCATAGACCTAAATGTGAACCTAACTCTCATGCTAGGCCTATCCCTAGCTCAAACACTAACCCTTACCCTAACCTAACCATAACCCTAGCCCTAAACCTAACACTTATTCTAGACCAAACCCTATCCCTATCCCTAAACCTAACTCTAATCCTATACTTAATCCAAACCATAATCTAGTCCTAACCCTAGCTCTAAATCTATCCATTATACTAAACATAATCCTATCCAAATGCTAACCTTAACCCTATTGCTAAACCTAACCCATCCATTACTGTAAACCTTAACTGAAACCTAAACCTAACCTTATTCAGTACCCTAATCCTAAGCCTAAACCTAACCCTATTTAAGCCCTAACCCTAAACTTTGACCTAAACCAAATGCTAACCCTGACCATAACCCTAATAATATACCTAACTCTAAACCTGACTCTTACCCTAAAAATAACCCTAGCCCTAGTTCTAGCCCTGAACCTAAGAGAAACCTAACCCTAAACCAAGCCTTAATCCTAACCTAAACACTAACCCTAAGCCTGATACTAATTCTAACCCTCACCCTAGCCCTAAAGCTAGCTATAACCCCACCCATTCCCCTAAACTTAATCCTAACCCCAATGCTAATCCTAAACCTAGCCCTACCCCTAGGCCTAAACCTAACACTAAACTTAGCCCTAATCCTAGCCCTAATTTAGCTTTAAACCTAACTCTAAACCTAAGCCTAGTACTAAATATAAATCTAACTCTTGTCCTAGACGTTTTCCTAGTTCTAACCCTATCCCTTACCGTAACATTAACCCTATTCCTAACCCTAAACCTGGATCTAACCCTCACTCTAAATCTAACCCTAAACCTAAGCCTAAACCTCACCCTAACACTAGCCCTAACGCTAACACTAATTCAAAATCTAGCCCTAACACTAGCCCTAGCCCTAAAACAAAACCAAGCCATAGCCCTAATCCTAACCCAAACCCATAGAAGTCAAGATGAAATGAAACCTTAAAACACAAACTGTTCCTGACAGCAAAATGTGAACTGAGAAGATCCAACTTGGGAAACATGGTAATGCTAGGTAAAAGACGAATCCTGACCGGTATCAAACAAATTTGAACAAAACTAACTCTAACCCAAACATTAGTTCTAAACCTAGCCCTAACCCTAATCCTAAAACTAAATCTTTCCTGTTCATAGAGCTTGATCATAAAACTCCCAAACTTGGGGTGCCTACTAGGGCATGGTAACAGATGAATCCTACACAGTATCAAAAAAATCTGACCAATAATTGGGGGAGGTATTTCAGTACATGCCTATTTCCCCTGTTTTCTCCTAAAGTGCTCTTGGATAAATTGTTTTTTTTTCATGTTTCAGTTTAAGGTACTTTCACAAGGAACAAACCAGAGCATGCCCACAGTGATGTGACTGAGTGTGTGAAGTTTCGTGCAGGTAGCACCAACACTGTTTGATTTCCAGCTCCATTTCCATTCACACCTCTAGGCCATAATGTAGTGAAAACTCAAAATTCAAACTGCTCCTGACAATGAACCATTGAACCATGAAAGCCCAAACTTAAGGAGCCTACTAAGGTTGGTCAAACATGAATCTTATTCAGTATCAAAGTAATACGACCAAAAAAAATTTGAAGTTCTTTCAGTACATGGGTATTTTGCTTGCTCCTAAAGCACTCAGAGATAAAGCTGTTTCTTTCTACTTCAGATTAGGGATACTTCACAGGAAACAAACCAGAGAATGCTCACTGAGAACTGATTGAGTGTTTGAAGTTTCAAGCAGCTAGCACAAACACTGTTTGATTTCCAGCTTAATTTCCATTCACTCCTATACGGCAAAAAGAAGAGAAACATGAACATTGAAACTATTCCTGAGAGAAAACCCTTTTAGGTAAGAGGCCCAAACATTTGGAGTAAGTCAAAAAAGGGAAAAAGGTGAATCCTGCTCAGTATCATAGAAATTAAAAAAAAAAAAAAAGTAACTCTAACCCTAACACTAGGTCTAAACCTAGTCCTAACACTAAGTCAAACCCTAAACCTAATCGGTTTAGAGAACCTTTGATCATAGAAGTTTCAAAATTGGGGAGTCTAGTGGGGTAAGCTTACAGATGAATCATGGGCAGTTTCAAAGAAATCTGACAAAATAATTGGGGGAGCTATTTCAGTACATGCATATTTCCCTGTTTTCTCCTAAAGTGTTCTCAGATAAATTTGTATTGCAAGCTTCAGCTTATTACTAATTTCACAAGGAACAAACCAGAGAGTACCCACAGAGAACTAATTGAGTGTGTGAAGTTTCAAGCAGTTAGCACCAGCCTTGCTTGATTTTCAGCTCCATGTGCATTTATCCATGTAGGTCAAAATGAAGTGAAATCGTAAAATACAAATTGTTCCTGTCAGCAAAGAATTGAACTGAGAAGGCTGAAACCTGGGAACATAGTAAGGCTAGGTAAAAATGCATCCTACCCAGTATAAAAGAAATTTAAACAATACAAACTCTAACCCTAACACTAGACCTAACTCTAATTCTAAGCCTAACCCTTACCTGTTTAGAGAACTTTGGTCACAGAAGTCTCAAAGTTGAGGAGCCTAGTGGGGCAAGCTAACAGATGAATCATGCCCAGTATCAAAGAAATCTGACCATTGATTTGGGGAGGTAGTACAGTACATACATATTTTCCAGTTGTCTCCTAAAAGGCTCTCCCTTAGTATTGTTTTTGCCTGCTTCATCTTTGGGATACTTTCACAAGCATAAAACCAGAGCGTCCTCACAGAGAACTGACTAAGTGTGTGAAGTTTCAAGCAGCTAGCAAAAACCCTGTTTGAATTCCAGCTCCATTTCCATTTACCCATATAGGTCAAAATGAAGTGAAACCTTAAAATAAAAACTGAAATACTGACAGCAAACCAATTAACGTAGAAGGTCCAAACCTGGGGAACATAGTAAGACTGGAAAAAAGATAAATCCTGCCTAGTATCAAAGAAATTTGAACAAAACTACTGTAAACCTAACACTAGATCTATCCTTAATCCTAACCCTACAGCTGATTCTAACCTGTTTAGAGAACCTTTGATCATAGAAGTCCCAAACTAAGGGAGCTTATTGGGGAAAGCTAACAGATAAATCCTGCACAGAATCAAAGAAATCTGAGCAAATAATTGGGGGAAGTGTTTCAGTACATGCATACTTCCTTGATTTCTCCAAAAGTGCTCTGGGGAAAAGTTGCTTTGAGTGTTTCAGCTGAGGGCAACATTCACAAGGAACAAACCAGAGAGTGCCCACAGACAACTGAGTGAGTGTGTGCAGTTTCAAGCAGCTAGCACCAACCCTGTTTGATTTCGTGCTCCATTTCTCTTCAACAAAATAGTTCAAAATAAATTGAAATCTTAAAATACAAACTGTTCCTGACATTGAATCATTGAACTGAGAAGGCCCAAACCAGGGAACATTGTGAGGCTAGGTAAAAGATGAATCCTGCCCAGTATCTAAGATACACGAACAAAACTGACTCTAACCCTAACATTAGGTTTAAACCTAGCCAATACCCTAACCATAAACCTAACCCTAATCTGTTTAGAGAACCTTTTATCATAGAAGTCCTAAATTAAGGGAGCCTAGTGTGGCAAGCTAACAGATGAATCTTGTGCAGTATCAAAGAAATCTGACCAAATAATTTGGGGAGGTAGTTCAGTATATGTATATTTCCCTGTTGTCTCCTACAGTACTTTCAGATAAAGATGTTTTTACATGCTTCAGCTTTGGGAAACTTTCACAAGGAAGAAACCAGAGAGTGCCACATAGAACTTATTGATTGTGTGCATTTTTAATCAGCTCGCACCAACCCTGTTTGATTTCAAGTTCCATTTCCTTTTACCCGTATAGATCAAAATGAAGGAAACCTTAAAATACAAACGGTTCCTGACAGCAAACCATTGAAGGGATAAGGCCCAAACCTGGGTAAAATAGTAAGGCTAGGTAAAAGATAAATTATGCCAAGTATCAAATGAATTTGAACAAAACTAACTCTAACTCTAACACTAGATCTAACCCAACCCTAACCTAATTCTAACCTGTTTAGAGTACCTATGATCTTAGAAGTCCCAAATTTGGGGAGTCTAGTGGCACAACTTAACAAATGAAACTTGTGCAGTATCAAAGAAATTTGATGAAAAATTGGGGGAGGTATTTAAGTACATTCATATTTCCCTGTTTTTTCTTAAAGTTCTCGTGGAAAAAATTGTTTTTCATGCTTCAGCTTAAGGTACTTTCACAAAGAAAAATCAAAGAGTGCCCGCAGAGTGCTGATTGAGTGTGTGAAGATTCATGCAGCTAGTACTAACCCTGTTTGATTTCCAGCTCCATTGCCTTTCACACCTATAGGCCATAATGAAGTGAAACCTAAAAATTCAAACTGTTCCTGACAGTGAACCATTGAACCTTGAAGGCCCAAACTTGGGGAGCCTACTAAGGCTAGATCGAGGATGAATCCTGTACAGTATCAAATTAATCTAACCAAAAAAAAATTGAAGCTCTTTCAGTATATGGGCATTCTGCTTGCTCCTAAAGCACTCAAAGATAAAGCTGTTTCTTTCTACTTCATCTTAGGGCTACTTCCACGGCAAACTCCAGATTATGCTCACTGAAAATTGATGGAATGTGTGAAGTTTCAAGCAGCTAGCCCAAACCCTGTTCGAATTTTTAGCTTCATTTCCATTCACCCCTATAGGGCAAAAATAAGAGTAACGTTAAAACTGAAACTGTTCCTGAAAGCAAACCCTTTATGTAGGAGGCCCAAAATTTGGAGTATAGTCAAAATAGGAAAAAGATGAATCCTGCACAGTATCATAGAAATTTGAAAACAAAACTAACTTTTACCTTAACACTAGGTCTAATCCTAGTCCTAACACTAACCCAAACACTAACCTTAACCTGTTTAGAGTCCCTTTGATCCTAGAAGTCCCACACTTGGGGAGCTAAGTTGGGTAGCCTAACAGATGAATCTTTCACAACATCAAAGAAATCTGACCAAATAATTGGGGAGGTAGTTCTGTATATGCATATTGCCCTATTTTCTCCTAAAGTGCTCTCACATAAAGTTGCTTTGCATGCTTCAGCTTAGGGCTACTTTTACAAGGAATAAACCAGAAAATGCCCATAAAAAACTGATTGAGTGTGTGAGGTTTGAAGTAGCTAGCACCAACCCTGATGGATTTCCAGCTCCATTTCCATTTACACGCATAGTTCAAAATGAAATGAAAACTTAAAATAAAAACTGTTCCAGACAGCTAACTCTTGACCCAAGAGGCCCAAACCTAGAGAATATAGTAAGGTTAGGTAACAGTTGAATCCTGCCCAGTATCGAAGAAATTTAAACAAAACTAAATCTAACAAACACTAGTTGTAAACCTAGCCCTAACCTAATACTAAATCTAACCTAACCTGTTTAGAGAACCATTAATCATAGTAGTTCCCAAATAAAGGAGCCCAGTGGGGCAAGCTAAGAGATAAATCCTGTGCAGTATCAAAGAAATCTGAGCAAGTAATTGGGGGAGGTATTTCAGTACGTGCATATTTCCCTGTTTTTCTCCTAATGTGCTCTTGGATAAATTATTTTTTCATGCTTCAGTTTAAGGTACTTTCACAAGGAACAACCAGAGAGTGCACACAGATAGCTGATTGAGTGTGTGAAGTTTCAAGAAGCTAGTACTAACTCTGTTTGATTTCCAGCTCCATTTTCATTCTCATCTAAAGGCCATAATAATGTGAAACCTAAAAATTCAAAATGTTCCTTACAGTGAACTGGCAAACTTTGAAAACCCAAACTTGGGAATCCTACTAAGACTAGGAAAAGGATGAATCCTGTACATTATCAAAGTAATCCATGCAAAAATTTGAAGCTTGCTCCTAAAATGCTCACAGATAAAGCTGTTTCTTTTTAATTCAGCTTTGGGCTACTAGCACAAGAAACAAATGAGAGAATGTGCACTGAGAACTGATTGAGTGTGTGAAGTTTCAAGCAGCTAGCACAAACCTTGTTTGAGTTCCATCTCCATTTCCATTCACCCCATAGGGCAAAATGAAGTGAAACATGAAAATTAAAACTGTTCCTGAGATCAAACCCTTTTACTAGGAGACCCAAACATGGGGAGCATACTAAGACTAGGAAAAAAAAATAAACACAGTATCCAAAAAGTTGAATAAAAAAACTTACTCTAACCCTAACACCAGTTCTAACACTTGCCCTAACTCTAACCTAACCCTAAGCCTAACCTGTTAAGAGAACCTTTGATCATAAAAGTCTTAAACTGGGGGAGACTAGTGGGGAAAGCTTACAGATGAATCCTACACAGTATCAAAGAAATCTGACCAAATAATTGGGGAAGGTATTTCAGTAAATGCATATTGCCCTGTTTTCTCCTAAAGTGCTCTTGGATAAAGTTGTTTTGCATGCTTCAGCTTATGTTTACCTTGACAAGGAAGAAACGAGAGAGTTCCCACAGACAACTGATAGAGTATGTGAAGTTTCAACCAGCTAGAACCAACCCTCTGATTTCCAGCTCCATTTTCATTTACCCATATAGGTCAAAATGAAGTGAGACATTAAAAACAAACTATTCCCAACAGCGAACCATTTAGATGAGAAGGCCCAAAACTGGGGCACATAGTAAGGCTAGGTAAAAGATAAATCTTCCCAGTATCAAAGAAATTTGAACAAAACAAACTTTAATCCTAACACTAGCTCTAAAGCTAGCCCTAACCATAACCATAACACTAAAAGTTACCTGTTTAGAGAACCATTGATCCTAGAAGTGCCAACCTTGGGGAGCCTAGTGGAGCACTCTGAAAGATGAATAATGCACAGTATCAAAGAAATCTGAACAAATTGTTGAGAGACTTATTTCAGTACATACATGTTTCTCTGTTTTCTCCTTAAGGGCTCTCAGATACTGTTGCTTTTGCGTGCTTCATCTTTGGCCTACCTTCCAAAGAAAGAAACCAGGGAGTGCCCACTGAGAACTGATTGTGTGAAATTTCAAGCACCTCCTGCCAACCCTGTTTGATTTTCAGCTCAATTTTCATTCACATCAATAAGCCATGATGAAGGGAAACCTTAAAATACAAACTGTTCCTGACAGTGAACCATTGAACCGAGAAGGTCCAAACCTGTGGAGCATAGTAAGGCTAAGTAAAAGATGAATCCTCCCCAGTATGGTAGAAATTTGAAAAAAATAGGGCCGCACGGGTGCTCTCTGTGCAGACAAAAGGCAGCAAAGAACACAGAGGCTTTGCTTGTGGGTCATCAGACCGAGCTCTGGACACAGCACAAGGTCACTCCAGAACCACCCACCTCACCAAACACCATACATGGGTAATAGATGGAATCCATCTTGCAAAACCTTACTTGCCATCTATTGGTGGGTGTGGCTACCAGCTGGGTTCTGCAGCTTATCAGGTTTTCAACTGGTTTCCAACTCCCCTAGGAGCTTATCAGGTTTTCAACTGGTTTCCAACTCCCCTAGGTTAGGGCTAGGGTTATTCTAGGCTATGGATAGGAATAAGGTTACGGTAATTGATAGGGTTAGAATTAGGGCTAGGTTTGGGAGAGAGTTATAGTTAGTCTTAAAGCTAGAGTTAGGGTTAGGTTTAGGATTAGGGCTAGGGTTAGTGTTAGGGTTAGTCCTAGGGTTAAGGTTAGGGCTAGGGATAGTGTTAGGGTTAGGTTTTGGGTTAGGTTTTGGGTTAGGTTTTGATGTTATAACTAGGTTTAGTGCTAGGGAAAGGGTTAGAATTAGGGTTAGGGTTATGATTAAGGCTAGGTTTTGGGCTAGGATGAGAGCTAGAGTTCGTGTTAGGGTTAAGGCTAGGATTACGGCTAGGGATAATGTCAGGTATAGGGTTACAGTTAGAGATAGGTTGTGGTTTATGTTTATGATTAGGTCTTGTGTAAGGATTAGATTTAGGATAAGGTCAAGTTTACAGCTATGTGTATTATTAGGCTCAGTGTACGGCTTAAGGTTTGGTTTAGGTTAAGGTTTGGGTTTAGGGCTCGAATTAGCATTAGGGTTAGAGTTAGGGTTAGGTAATGAATAGGCTTAGGATTAGGGTTCAGGTTAGTTTTAGGGTAATGGATAGGTTTAGGGCTTGCGATAGGGTTAGGGTTAAGCCTAGGGTTAGCATTAGGGTTGGGATTTTGGTTAGGGTAATGGATAGAATTAGAGCTAGGTATAGGGATAGGGTTATGGTTAGGGTTAGAGCTAAGGTTAGCATAGTGGATATAATTATAGCTATGGTTAGGGCCATGGTTAAGGTTAGGATTAGGGCTAGTGTTAGGTTAATGTTTGGGATAGGGCTAGGGTTATGTTAAGGGTAAAGATTAGGCTTTGAGCTAGGGTTAGGTCTAAAGTGAGGTTTAGGGTTAGGGTTAGGGCTAGTTTTAGGTTTAGGGTTTTGGCTAGGTCTAGTGTTAGGATTAGGTTTTGGATTAGAGTGAGCTTTGGAGCTAGGACTATGTTAGGGTCAGAACAGCGTTCAGGTTAGAGTTAGTGTTGGGATTAGTGCCAGAATTAGGACTAGGGTTAGGTCTAGGGTTAGGGTTAGTGTTTGGGTTAGGTTAAGAGTTATTGTTAGGGCTACGGCTAGGTTGTTGTTCAGGTCTAGGGCTAGAGAAATGGTTAGATTTAGTATTACATTTCAGTCTAGGGCTAGTGTTAGGTTTAGGTTTAAGTATAGGATTACCAGTAGGGCTAATGTTAGGGTTCAGTTTCGGGTTAGGGTCAGGTTTAGACCTACGGTTAGTGTTAGGGTCAGAATAAGTGTAAAGGTTAGGGTTTGGGTTAGGGTTAGAGTTAGAACAAAGGTTAGTGTTAGGACTAGTAATAGGGTTAGGGTTTGGGTTAGGCTATGGATTAGGGTTAGGACTAGGGTTAGCATTAGGTTTAGGGTTTAGCTTAAGGTAATGGATAGGGTAAGAGCTAGGGTTAGAGCTAGGGTTAGGGTATGAGTTAGGGCTAGTTTTAGAGTTAGAGTTAAAACTGAGGTTTGTGCTCAGATTAGGGCCAGGTTTTGGGTTAGGTTGGGGCTAGTGTTAGGCTTACCACTAATGTATGAACCAAGGTTATGATTAGGGCTACTTTTGGGGTAAGTGTTATGGCTAGGTCAAGTGTTACGGTTAGCGTTAGGGTTAGCGTGATGTTTAGAGCTAGGGTTAGTGTTAGGGTCAGGGCCAGTGTTCGGGTTATAGTTAGGGTTAGGGTTAAACCCAGAATTATCTCTAGAGTTAGGTCTAGGGGTAGGGTTAGTGTTTGTTTTAGGTTAAGGTTTATCATTAGGGCTAGGGCTAGGTTTTTGTTTAGGTCTACTGCTAGAGATATGGCTAGAATTAGGATTACGTTTAGGTCTACCGCTAGTGTTAGGGTTAGGTTAAGTATAGGTTTATTGCTATTGCTAGTGTTAGGGTTTGGTTTATTGTTAGGGTCAGGTTTAGAGATACAGTTACATTTAGGGTCAGAATTAGTGTCAGGGTTAGGGTTAGGGTTTGGGTTATGGTTAGAGCTAGAATGAGGGCTAGGGTTAGGACTAGTAATAGGGTTAGTGTTTGGGTTAGGCTAAGGATTAGGTTAGGCCTAGGGTTAGCATTAGAGTCAGGGTTAGTTTAGGGTAAGGGATGGGTTTAGAGCTAGGATTAGGGCTATGTTTAGGGTTAGGATTAGGGCTAGTGTTAAGTTTAGGATTAGGGTTAAAGCTAGGGTTAGGTCTTGCATTAAGGTTAGGTTTTGGTTAGAGTTAGGGCTAGTTTTAGAGTTATGGCCAATGTATGGACTATGGTTAATATTCGGGCTACTTATACGATTAGGTTTAGGACTAGGTCTAGTGGTAGAGTTAGGTTTAACATTAGGGTGATGTTTAGAGCTAGGTTTAGTGTTAGGGTCAAATTCAAGGTCAGAGTAGTTTTAGGGTTAGGGTTTGGACTCAAATTAGGGCTAGGGTTAGGGCTAGGTGTAGGGTTAGGTTTTGGTTTACATTAAGTTTTAAAGTTAGAGCTGTGGCTTGGTTTTGTTTTAGGGCTACGGCTATGGTTAGGGCTAGTTTTAGGCTTAGCATTCAGTTTAGTGCTAGTGTTCGGTTTAGGTTTAGTCTTAGGGTTAAAGTTAGATTTAGATTTAGATTAAATCTTGGGTTAGTTCTAGGGCTAAGGATAGGGTTACTATTAGTTCTTGGTTTATGGCTAGGATTGGGGTTATGGTATGGGATAGGGTTAGAATGAGGAATAGAGCTAGGGTGAGAGTGAGAGTTAGTCTTATGGCTAAGCTTAGTGTTTGGTTAGGTATAGGGCTTAATTAGGGCTACTAATAGGGCTAGGTTTATGGTTGTGTTTAGGCTTAGGGTAGGTTTTAGGCTTAGGGTTAGGTTTAGTTTAAGGGGTGGTGTTAGAGCTAAGGATAGGGCTAGGGTGAATGTTAGAATTAGGGTTAGGGATAGGGTTTCATTAGAGTTATGATGAAGGCTAGGTTTAGGACTAAAATGAGGTCTAGGGTTTGTGTTAGGGTTAGGGATAGTATTAGGGCTAGGGCTAATGTCAGGTCTAGGGTTATGGTTAGGGATAGTTTTAGGGTTAGGTTATGGCTATGTTTAGTGTAAGTGTTAGGTTTAGGGTAAGGGTAAAATTTAGAGCTAGGGGTATTATTAGGGTCAGGTTCAGGTTTAGGGTTTTATTTAGGTTAGGATTTAGGGTTAAGGCTCGAATTAACATTAGGGTTTGTGTTAGGGTAATGATAGGGTTTGGTTTAGGGTTCAGGTTAGATTTAGCATAATGGATAGGGTTACGGTTAGGGATAGGTTTAGATTTAGGCCTAGGGTTAGCATTATAATTAGGGTTATGTTTAGGGTAATTGATAGGGTTAGAGCTAAATTTAGGGTTAGGTTTATGGATAGGATTAGGGCTAGGGTTAGGGTTACAGTTATGGGTTTGGTTTGTGTTAAGGTTAGGGCTAGAATTATGGCTAGGGCAAATGTCAGGTCTAGGGTTATGGTTAGGAATAGTTTTAGGGTTAGGTTTATGGCTAGTTCTAGTATAAAGGTTCAATTAGGAGTAGGATCAAGGTTAGAGCTAGGTATATTATCACGGGAAGGGTCAGAGTTAGGGTTTGGGTTAGGTTAAGGTTTAGGGTTAGGGCTTGCATTAGCATTAGCGTGAGGGTTAGGGTAATGATAGGGTTAGTTTAGGGTTCAGGTTAGTTTTAGGTTAATGAAATAGGTTAGGGTTAGGGATAAGTTTAGGGTTAGGCCTAGGGTTACCATTAGAGTTATGGTTATGGTTAGGGTAATGGATAGGGTTAGAGCTAGTGATAGGACTAGGGTTATGGTTAGAATTCTGGCTAGTGTTAGGGTAAGGTTTAGGGCTAGGTTCTGGGTTAGGGTTAGGGTTAGGGTTAAAGTTAGGGTTAAGGCTTGAATAAGGGCTTAGTTTCGGGTTTGGTTAGGGCTAGGGTTAGGGCTATGGCTAATGTATGAACTATTGCTACAATTAGTGCTAGTTTTAGGGTTAGGGTTAGGGCTAGGTCTAGTGTTCTGGTTAGGTTTAGGGTTAGGGTGATGTTTAGAGCAAGGGTAACTATTAGGGTCAGTGTCAGAGTCAGAGTTAGTTTTAGGGTTAGGGTTAGAACTTGAATTAGGGCTAAAGTTAGTACTAGGTGTATGGTTATGGATTGGTTTAGGTTAAGGGTTAGGGATATAGGTTGGTTTTGTTTTAGGGCTAGGGCTACGGTTACCGCTACATTATGGATTAGCATCAGGGTTAGGGCTAGTGTTAGGTTGAGGTTTAGGCTTAGATTTAGGTTTAGATTTAGAGTTAGGTTTAGATCTAGGGTTAGGGCTAGGGCTAGGTCTAGGGTTAGGGCGAGGGTTAGGGTTATGGTAACGAATATGGTTAGAACTAGGGATATGGATAGTGTGAGAATTAGAGTTAGAGTATTAGTCTTAGGGTTAGCGTTAGGGTTAGGGCTAAATTAGGGCTAGGATTAGGGCTAGGGTTAGGGCTAGGGTAGGGCTAAATTAGGGCTAGGATTAGGGCTAGAGTTAGGTTTAGGGTTAGGGCTAAAATAGGGTTAGGATTATGGCTAGTGTTAGTGTTAGGGTTAGGGCTAATTTAGGGCTAGGATTAGGGCTAGAGTTAGGTTTAGGGTTAGTGCTAAATTAGGCTAGGATTAGGGCTAGCATTAGTGTTAGGGTTAGGGCTAAATTAGGACTAGTATTAAGGCTAGGGTTAGTGTTGGGTTTAGACCAAGTGGTTGGGCTAGAGTTAGGGTTAGCATTGTTGTTAAGGTTAAGTTTAGGGAAATGGGTGGGGTTATAGCTAGATTTAGGGCTAGGGTGATAGAATTTGGATTAGGCCTAGGGTTATGGTTCAGTTTAGGATTAAGGCTAGGTTTAGGGCTAGGTTTAGGGCTAGGGTTTCTGTTAGGCATATGGTTAGGATCAGGTCTAGGGTTCATGTTAAGGATAGTTTTAGAGTTAGGTTATGGCTAGATCTAGTGTAAGAGTTAGGTTTAGGTTAAAGGTCAGCTTTAGGGCGAGGGTTATTATTAGAGTCAGAGTCAGGGTCAGGGTCAGGGTTAGCATTTGGTTTAGCTAAAGGTTTAGGCTTAGGGCTAGAATTAGCATTAGGGTTAGGTTTAGGGTTAGCGTAATGGATAGGGATTAGTTTAGGTTTCAGTTAAGGTTTAGGGTAATGGATGGGTTAGGTTTAGCAATAGGGTTAGGGTTAGCATTAGAGTTAGGTTTATGTTTAATGTAATGGATAAGTTTAGAGCTAGGATTAGGGCTAGGTTATGGTTTGGATTAAGTCTAGGATTAGGGCTAGGTTTAAGGATAGGGCTAGAGTGTGATTTAGGGTAAGTTTTATGGTTAGGGTAAGTGTTAGGTTTAGGGCTAGGGTTTTGGTTAGGGTTAGTGTTTGAGCTAGGGTTAGGGCTAGGGTGAGGGTTAGGTTTAGGTTTAGGTCTAAGTTTACATTTATGGTTAGAGTTAGTTTTAGTGTTAGGGATAGGGTTCTAATAAGGATTAGGGTTAGGGTTAAGGTAATGGATAAGGTTAGAGCTAAATTTCAGGCTAGGTTTAACGTTAGGATTAGAGCTAGGGTTATGGTTAGGGTTTAAGATAGAGCTAGGGTTATGTTTAGTGTAAAGGTTAGGCTTTGAGCTAGGGTTAGGTCTAAGGTGAGGCTCAGGTTATGGCTAGGTTTAGAGCTAGGGCTAGGCTGAGGGTTATGCTTAGAGCTAAGTTTAGGCCTAGGATTAGGGCTAGGTTTTGTGTTAGGTTTAGAACAATGCTAAATATAAGAACTAGGGTTATGCTTAGGGCTAGTTTTAGGGTTACGGTTATGGCTAGGTCTAGTGTTAGGTCCAGGTTTTGGGTTATTGTCAGGATTAAAGCTAGGTTCACTGTTAGAATCAGGGTCAGTTTTTGGGATAGGGTTAGGGTTAGGGTTAGAGCCAGAATTAGGAATAGGTTTAGGTCTAGTGTTCGGGTTAGGTTAAGGGTTATTGTTAGGGCTAGTGCTAGGTTTTTGTTTAGGTCTAGGGCTAGAGTTATAGCTATATTTAGGATTACCTTTGGGTCTAATTCTATTGTTAGGCTTAGGTATATGTATAGGGTTACTAGTAAGTCTAGTGTTAGGATTTGGTTTAGGTTTAGGGTCAGGTTTAGACCTAGGGTTACTGTTAGGGTCAGATGAGGGTCAGGGTTAGGTTTAGAGGTAGAATGAGGGCTGGGGTTAAGACTAGTAATGTGGTTAGAGTTTAAGTTAAGATAAGGATTAGGATTAGAACTAGGGTTAGCATTTGTTTAGGGTTTGGCTTAGTGTAAGGAATAGGGTTAGAGTTAGGGTTAAGGCTAGTGTTAGGGTTAGGGTTAGGTCTAGTATTACGGTTAAAGCTAGGGTTAGGGCTTGGATTAGTTGTAGAATTTGTGTTAGGGTTAGGGATAGGGTTAGGACAATAACTAATGTACGAACTAGGGTTATGATTAAAGCTAGTTTTAGGATTAGATTAAGGCTAGACATAGTGTTAGGGTTAATTTAAAGTTAGGGTGATTTTCAGAGCTAGGATTAGTGTTAGGGTGAGTGTCAGGGTCAAGGTTAGTTTTAGATTTAGTTTTAGAGCTAGTTCTAGGGTTAGGGTTTGATTTAGGTTAAGGGTTAGGATTAGGGCTTTGGCTTGGTTTTGGTTTATGGCTAGGGCTAGGAATAGGGCAAGTTTTAGGATTAGTGTTATGGTTAGGGGTAGTGTTAGGGTTTGGTTTAGGCTTATTGTTACACTTAAATTAAGAGTTAGGTTTAGATTAGACTTAGGCTTAGATCTAGGGTTAGGATCAAGGCTAAGGATAGAACTAGAGCTAGGGCTAGGGCAAGAGTTAAAGTTAGTCTTATGGCTAGGTTTATGGTTAGAATATGATTAAATAAAAGCTAGGATTAGGGCTAATTTTAGGGTTAGGTTTAGGGCTAGGTCTATTGTTAGGTTTAGGTATAGGGTTAGGGTGATATTTAGAGCTAGGGTTAGTGTTAAAATCAGATCCGGGTCAGGGTTAGTTTTAGGGTTTGGCTTAAAACTCGAATTAGGGCTAGAGTTATGGCTAAGTGTAGGGTTAGGGCTTAGTTTATATAAAGGGTTAGGGTTAGGTCTATGGCTTTGTTTTGTTTTAGGGCTAGTGTTGGGCTAGTTTTAGGATTAGTCTTAGGGTTAGCGCTAGTGTTAGGTTTAGGTTTAGGCTAAGCGTTAGGGTTAGATTTAGACTTCGGGTTTTGCTGCTAGGGCTATGAATAAGGCTAGTGTTAGACCTATGGTTTGGGCTAGGATTAGGGTTCCAGTAAAGTATAGGGTTAGAACTAGGGTTAGGACTAAGGGGAGAGTTAGAGTTAGTCTTTGGGCTAGGTTTAGGGTTAAGGTTAGGGATAGGGCTAAATTAGATATAAGATTAGGGCTAGGGTTACTGTTAGAGTTAGGCCTAGGATTATGATTAGGGTTTTAATTAAGGCTATGTTTAAGGCTAGGATAAGGGCTAGGGTTTGTGTTAGGGTTAGGGCTAGTATCATGGCTAGGGCTAATATCAGGTCTAGGGTTATGCTTAGGGATAGTTTTATGGTTAGTTTTATGGCTAGATCAAGTGTAAGGGTTAGGTATAGGGTAAGAATGAGATTTAGAGCTAGGGGAATTATTAGGGTCAGTGTGAGTGTTAGGGTTTGTTTCAGGACTGAGTTTAGGGTTAGGGCTCAAATTAGCATTACAGTCCAGGTTAGGGTTAGGTTAGGATTGGATTAGGTCTAGGGTTCAGGGTAGGTTTAGGGTAATTGATATGTTTGGGGATAGTGATTTGTTTAAGGTTAGGCCTAGGGTTAGCATTAGGGTAAGGGTTATATTTAGGGTAATGATACAGTTAGACTTAAGGTTAGGGCTAGGGTTATGGTTAGAATTAGGTCTTGATTTAGGGTTAGGGTGAGAGTTAGAACTACGGTTAGGTTAGGGTTATGTTTAGTGTAAGGGTTAGGTTCTGAGATATGGTTAGGGCTAGGCTGAGAGTTAGGTTCAGGATTAGGTCTAGGAATAGGATTATGGTAGGTTTTGGGTTAGGGTTAGGGTTAGGATTAGACCTAGGATTAGTGGTAGGGTCGGTAAAGGGTCAGGGTTAGTGTTAGGGTTTTGGATAGGGTTAGACCTAGAATGAGGGCAAGGGTAAGGGTTATTAATAGGGTTAGTGTTTTGGTTAGCCTAAGAATTAGGGATAGGTCTAGGGTTACCCTTAGGTTTAGGGTTTTGCTTAGGTAAGGGATTGGTTTAGAGCTAGGGTTAGGGCTAAGGTTATGGTTAGATTTAGGGTTAAAGCTAGGTTTAGGTCTCGGAATAGGCCTAAGTTTTGTGTTAGGGTTAGGGTTAGGGTTAGGGTTAGGGAAATGGTTAATGTAAGAACTAGGGTTACCTTTAGGGTTAGTTTTAGTGTTAGGGTATGGGTTAGGTTTAGTGGTAAGGTTAGGTTTAAGGTTAGGGTGATATTTATAGCTAGGGTTCTTGTAGGATAGGAGTCAGGGTCAGGGTTGGTTTTAAGGTTAGGGTTAGGACTCGAATTAGGGCTAGGGTTAGGTCTAGTTGTAGTGTTAGGATTTGGTTTAAGTTAAAGTTTAGGGTTAGGGCTAACGCTCAGTTTTGTTTTAGTCCTAGGCTTAGGGTTAGGGCTAGTGTTAGTGTTAGGCTTAGGCTTAGGGTTAGGGTTAAATTTGGAATTAGGGTTAGATCTAAGGATAGGGCTAGAACTAAGGATAGGACAAGGGTTATGGATAGGTTTAGGGTTATGGTAAGGGATATGGTTAGAACTAGGGATAGGGATAAGGCGAGAGTTAGTCTTAGGGCTAGGGTTAGGGTTAGGGTTAGATACTGGGCTAAATTAGGGCTAGGATTAGGGCTAGGTTTAGTGTTTAGTTTAAGCCCAGGGTTAGGGTTAGGGTTAGGGTTAGGGTTTAGAGTTAGAGTTTACAGTTTAGGTTTAGAGTTATGGCAAATTTGGGGGTAAGGGATGTCTTTATAGCTAGGTTTAGAGTTAAGGTGAGGGTTAGAATTAGGGTTAGCCTGTGGTTAGGGTTAGGGTTATGATTAAGGCTATGTTTAGGGTTAGTATGAGGGCTAGGGTTCTTTTAGGTTTAGGGATAGGATTAGTGCTAGGGCTAATTTCAGGTCCAGAATTATGGTTAAAGATAGTTTTAGGGTTAGGATTATGGGTACATCTAGTGTAAGGGTTAGGTTTAGGGTTAGCATCAGGTTTAGAGCTAGGGGTATTTTTAGGGTCAAGTTCTGGGTTAGGGTTTGGGATAGGTTAAGGTTTAAAGTTAGGACTCGAATTATCATTAGGTTTAGGGTTATGATTATGGTAATGGATAGAGTTAGAAATCAGTTTAGGGCTAGGGTTATGGTTATGATTAGTGCTAGGTTTGGGGTTAAGTTAGTGCTAAGGTTAGGTTTATGGCTAATGTAAGTACTAGGGTTATAACTAATTTTAGTGTTTTAATGCTGGGTTCAGTGTTAGGTTTAGATTTAGTGTTAGGGTGATGTTTAGACCTCGGGTTAGTGTTATGGTCAGAGTAAGGGTCAGGGTTAGTTTTAGGGTTTGGCTTAAAACTCGAATTAGGACTGGGTTAGGGCTAGGTGTAGGTTTATGGATTGGTTTAATTAAGGGTTAGGGTTAGAGCTTTGGCTCGGTTTGGTTTTAGGGCTAGGATTAGGGTTAGGGCAATTTTTAGGATTAGTGTTAGGGTTAGGGCTAGTCTTAGAATTAGGCTTAGGCTTCAGTTTAGGGTTAGATTTAGAGTTAGGTTTTTATCTAAGGTCAGTGCTAGGGCTAAAAATAGGGCAAGGGTTAGGACTAGGATATGGGATAAGGTTAGGTTTATGGGAAGAGATAGGATTAGAACGAGTGATAGGGCCAGTGTGAGAGTTAGAGTTATTCTTAGGGCTAGGGTTAGGGTTAGGGTTAGGGATAGGGCTCAATTACGGCCAGGGTTAGTGTTAGGGCTAGGGTTAGGGCTAGTTTTAGGCTTAAGCATCGAGTTAGGATTAGATTTAAAGTTAGGTTTTGATCTAGTGTTAAAGCTATGGCAAAGGATAGGGCAATTGTGATGACAAGGGTTAGGGTTAGAGTTAGGGTTACGTTTATGGTAAAGGATGTGGTTTTGACTAGGTTTAGGGCTAGGGTAAGGGTTAGTATTAGGGTTAGGACTAGAGTTAGGGTTAGGGTTATGATTAAGGGTAAGTTTATTGGCTAGGATGAGGTTTAGGGTTTGCGTTAGGGTTAGGGATAGTATTAGGGCTAGGGCTAATGTCAGGTCTAGGGTTATAGTTAGGGCTAGATTTAGTGTTAGGTTTATGGCTTGGTCCAGTGTAAGGATTAGGTTTAGGGTAAGATTCAGGTTTATATCTAGCGTTATTTTTAGGGTCAGGGTCAGGGTTAGGGTTTGGGTTAGGTTAGGGTTTAGGTTTAGGTTTAAGACAGAGTTAGTTTTAGGGTTTAGATTTGGTTTAGTGTAATGGATAGGTTAGGGTTAGGCCTAGGGTTAGCTTAAGGGTTAGGGTTATTGTTAGGGTAATGGATAAGTTTAGACCTATGGTTTGGGCTAGGGTTATATATAGTATTAGGGCTAGTTTTGGGTTAGGTTTAGGTATAAGTTTAGGGTTAAAGCTAGGTTTAGGACTTGGATTAAGGCTAGGTTTTGGGTTAGGTTAGGGCTAGGGTTAAGGCTACAGCTAATGTATGAAGTGGGGTTATAGTTATAGGGTTAGGGTTAGGGCCAGGTCTAGTGTTAGGTTGAGGTTTACGGTGATGATGATGTTTAGAGCCAGTGTTAGTGTTAGGGTCAGAGTCAGGGTCAGGGTTAGTTTTTCTGTTAGGGTTAGGGTTAGGACTAGAATTAGGGATATGGTTAGGTCTAGGTGTAGGGTTAGGGTTTGGTTTAGATTAAGGGTTAGGGTTATGGCTATGACTCGGTTTTGTTTTAGGGCTAGAGCTAGGGTTAGAGCTAGTTTTAGGATGAGCGTTAGCATTAGGGATAGTGTTATGTTTAGGTTTAGGATTAGGATTAGGTTTAGATTTAGAATTAGGATTAGATCTAGGGTTAAGGCCAAGGCAATGAATAGGGATAGGAATACACCAAGGGTTAGGGCTAGGATTAGGGTTCTAGTAAGGGATACAGTTAGAACTAGGGTTAGGGTTAGGGTGAGAGTTAGAGTTAGTCTTTGGGCTAGACTTAGGGTTAGGGTTAGGGATAGGACAAAATTAGGGCTAAGATTAGGGCTAGGGTTAGTGTTAGGGTTAGGTCTAGGGATTGGGTTAGGGATAAAATTAAGGCTATGTTTAGGGCTAGGATAAGGGTTTTGTGTTAAGATTAGGGCTAGGATTAAAGCTAGGGTTAATATCAGGTCTAGGGTTAAGGTTAGGAATAGTTTTAAGATTAGGTTTATGGCTAGTTCTAGTGTAAGGGTTAGGTAGGGTAAGAGTCAGGTTTAAAGCTAGGGGAATTATTAGGGTCACATGTCAGTGTTAGGGTTTGGTTTAGGTTTCAGGTTAGGTTAGGGCTCAAATTAGCATTAGGGTTAGGGTTAGTGTAATGAGTGGGTTAGGTTTAGGGTTCAGGGTAGGTTTAGTGTAATTGATAGGTTTGGGGAAAGTGATAGGGTTAGGGTTAAGCCTAGGGTTAGTATTATGGTAAGGGTTATTTTTAGGGTAATGGATACAGTTAGAGTTAAGGTTAGGGCTAGGGTTATAGTTAGAATTAGGTCTTGTGTAGGGCTAGAGTTAGGGTTATGATTAAGGCTAGGTTTAGGCCTAGGATGATGGCTAGGTGTGTTTTTAGGGTTAGGGCTAGGATTAGGGCTAGGGCTAATTTCAGGTCCAGAATTATGGTTAAAGATAATTTTAGGATTAGGTTTATGGCTACATCTAGGCTAAGGGTTAGGTGTTGGGTTATGATCAAGTTTAGAGCTAGGGATATTTTTAGGGTCAAGGTCTGGGTTAGGGTTTGGGATAGACTAAGGTTTCAAGTTCGGGCTTGAATTAGTTTTAGGATTAGGGTTAGGGTAATGATAGGGTTAGGTTTAGGATTCAGGTCAGGTTTAGAGTAATGGAAGTTTTAGGATTCGGTATAGGGTTAGGTTTATGCCTAGGGTTATCATTATGGTTAGGGTTATGGTTATGGTAATGGATAGATTTAGAGATCAGTTTAAGGCTAGAGATATGGTTACAATTAGGGCTAGTGTTAGTGTTACTTTCGGTTTAAAGCTAGGGTTAGGGCTCTGATGAGGGCTAGGTTTGGGGTTATGTTAGGGCTAGGCTTAGGATTACAGCTAATGTAAGTACTAGGTTTACAATTAGGGCTAGTTTTAGGGTTTTAGTGCTAGGTTTAATATTAGGGTTAGGTTTAGGGTTAGGGTGATGTTTAGAACTAGAAGTGATAGAGTCACTGTCAGGTTCAGGGTTAGTTTTAGGGTTCAGCTTCCAACTCAAATTAGAGCTAGGGTTATGTCTAGGTGTAAGGTTAGGGTTTGGTTTAGGTTAATGGTTAGGATTAGAGCTATGGCTCGGTTTTGTTTTAGGGCTAGGGCTAGGGTTAGGGCTCATTTTAGGATTAGTGTTATGGTTTGGGCTAGTGTTAGGGTTAGGCTTAGGCTTCAGTTTAGGGCTAGATTTAGAGTTACGTTTTGCCTAAGGTTAGTGCTAGGGATAAGAGTAGGGCAAGGGTTAGTACTAGGATTATGGCTAGGGTTAGGGTTATGGTAAGGGACAGGGTTAGAACGAGTGATAGGGCTAGTGTGAGAGTTAGAGTTAGTCTTAGGGCTAGGGTTGGGGTTAGGTTTAGGGATACGGCTAAATTACGGCTAGGGTTATGTTAGGGCTAGGGTTAGGGATAGTTTTAGGATTAGGCTTAGGCTAGAGTTAAGGTTAGATTTAGAATTAGGTTTTGATCTAGGGTTACTGCTAGGGCTAAGAATAAGGCAAGGCTACCATTAGGGTTAGGGTTAGAGTTAGGGTTTAGTTTAGGGTAAGGATGTGGTTATAACTAGGTTTAGGGCAAGGGCAAAGGTTAGTATTAGGGTTAGAACTAGGGTTAGGGTTAGGGTTATGATTAAGGCTATGTTTACGGACTAGGATTTTTTAGGGTTAGGGATAGTATTAGGGCTATGCTAATGTCAGGTCTAGGTTTACAGTTAGGGATAGATTTATTGTTAGGTTTATGGCTTGGTTCAGTGTAACGGTTAAGTTTTTGGTTAGGGTCAGGTTTAGATCTAGGGTTATTTTTAGAATCAGGATCAGGATTAGGGTTTGGGTTAAGTTAGTGTTTAGGTGCAGGGCTGGAATTAGTGTTAGATTAGGGTTAGGGTAATGACAGGGTTAGGTTTAGGGTTTAGGTTTGGTTTAATGTAATGTATAGGATTAGGGTTAGGCCTAGGGTTATCAGAAGGGTTAGGGTTATCGTTAGGGTAATGGATAGGGTTAGCCTTAAGGTTACTGCTGGAGTTATGTATAGGATTAGGGCTAGTGTTTGCGTTAGTGTTAAGTTTAATATTAGGGCTAAAGCTAGGTTTAGAACTCAGATTAAGGCTGGGTTTTGGGTTAGATTAGGGCTAGGGTTAAGGTTACCACTAATGTATAAAGTAGGTTTATGATTACAGCTAGTTATAGGGTTAGAGTTAGGTCTAGGTCTAGTGTTAAGGTTAGGTTTATGGTGATGATGATGTTTAGAGCCAGGGTTAGTGTTAGGGTCAGAGTCAGGGTCAGGGTTCTTTTTCGGGTTAGGTTTAGACTATAATTAGGGATAGGGTTAGTGCTAGGTGTAGGGTTAGGATTTGGTTTAAATTAAGGGTTAAGGTTAGGGCTATGACTCGGTTTTGTTTTAGGTCTAGTGGTAGGGTTAGGGCTAGTTTTAAGATTAGTCTTAGGGTTAGGGCTAGTGTAAGTATGAGATTTAGGTTTAGGGTAAGGATTATGGATAAGAGTAGAGTTATGGTTAGATTTAGTCTTAGGGTTAGGGTTAAATTTAGAGTTAGGTTTAGATCTAGGTTTTGAGATAGGGCTAAATATAGGGCTAGGGTAGGGCTACATTTAGGGCTAGGTGTATAGTGATGGTAAGGGATAGGGTTAGAATTAGGTATAGGGCTAGTGTGAGAGTTAGAGTTAGTCTTAGGGCTAGGGTTAGGGTTAGGAATAGGGCTAAAATAGGGCTTGGATTACGGCTAGGGTTAATGTTAGGTTTAGACCTAGGGTTAGGGCTAGGGTTAGTGTTATGTTTAGGGTTAGGGTTAGGTTTAGGGTAAGGATGGGAATATAGCTAGTTTTAGGACTAGGGTGAGAATTAGGATTAAGGTTAGGGTTAATGTTACTGTTAGGGTTATGATTAAGGTGAGGTTCATGGCTAGGATGTGGGCTAAGTTTTGTATTAGGGTTAGGGCTAGGATTAGACCTAGGGCTAATGTCAAGTCTAGGATATGGTTAGGGATAGTTTTAGGGTTAAACTTATGGCTATGTCTATTGTAAAGTTTAGGTTTCTTGTTAGAGTCAGGTTTAGAGCTATGGGTATTTTTTGAGTCAGGGTCAAGTTTAGGGTTTGGGTTAGGTTATGGTTTAGGTTTAGAGCTCAAATTAGTCTTATGTTTAGGGATCGGGTAATGACACAGTTAGGTTTAGGGTTCAGGTTAGGTGTAGGTTAATGGACAGGGTTAAGGCTAGTGCTAGGATTAGGGTTCTGCCTAGGGTTAGCATAAGGATTATAGTTATCTTAGGGTAATGAATAGGGTTAGAGCACGGGTTAGGGCTAGAGTTATGGTTAGAATTAGGTCTAGGGTTGGGCAGGGTTATAGTTAGGTCTAGGGATATTGTTAGGGTTATCTTTAGGGTTAAAGGTAAGGTAGGGCTTAGATTAGGGCTAGGTTTTGCGATAGGTTAGGGCTATGGCTAATGTAAGAACTAGTGTAATTATTAGGACTAGTTTTATGGTTAATGCTAGGGGTAGGTGTAGTTTTAGGGTTAGTTTTAGGGTTAGGGTGAAGTGTAGAGATAGGGTTAGTGTTAGTGTCAGGGACAGTTTTCGGGTAGGGTAATGGTTAGGGTTAAAGCCAGAATTAGGACTAGGGTTAGGTCTACAGGTAGGGTTAGAGTTGGGGTTGGGATAAGGGTTATTATTATGGCTAGGTCTAGTTTGTCTTTAGGTCTAGAGCTATAGTTATGGCTAGATTTAGGATTAGGTTTAGGTCTATGGCTAGTATTAGGGTTAGGTTTAGGTATAAGTTTACCAGTAGGGCTAGTGTTAGGGTTTAGTTTAGGGTTAGGTTTAGATTTAGACCTAAGATTAGTGTTAGGGTCAGAATAATGGTTAGGGATAGGGTTAGGGTTTGGGTTATGGTTAGATCTAGAATGAAGGCTAGGGTTAGGACTATTTATAGATTAGGGTTTTGGTTGGGCTAAGGATTAGTGTGAAGAATATGGTTAGCATTAGGGTGAGGGTTTTGCTTAGGGTAAGGGATAGGGTTAGAGCTAGGGTTAGGACCAGGGTTAGGGTTAGGTTTAGGGTTAATGCTCATTTTAGGGCTTGGATTAGGGCTAGTTTTGTATTAGGGTTAGGGCCAGTGTTATGGTTACGGCTATTGTAAGAACTAGGGTTACGGTTAGGGTTAGTTTTAGGGTTAGGTTTAGGGCTATGTCTACTGTTAGGGTTAGGTTTAAGGTTAGGATGATGTTTAGAGCTAGATTTAGTATTTGGATATGAGTCAGGGTCATGGTTAGGTTTAGGGTTAGGGTTAGATTTCAAATTAGGGCTAGAGTTAGGGCTCGTGTAGGGTTAGGGTTTGGTATAGGATAAGGGTTAGTGTTAGGGGTATGGCTCGGTTTTGTTTTAGGGCTAGGGCTAGGGTTAGGGTTAATTTTAGGAACAGCATTAGGGTTAGAGCTAGTTTCAAGGTTTTGCTGAGGCATCAGGTTAGGGTTAGTGTTAGAGATATGTTTTGATCTAGAGTTATGATAGGGCTAAGGATAGTGCAAGGGTTATGACTAGGGTTAGGACTTGGGTTAGGGTTATGATCAGGGATAGGGTAAGAAGTAGAAATAGATCTTGTGTGAGAATTATAGTTAGTCTTAATTCTAGGGTTAGGGTTAGGGTTAGGAATAGTGCTAAATTAGGGCTAGGATTAGGGCTAGGTTTAGTGTTAGGTTTAGGGCTAGAGTTAGTGTTATGTTTAGGGCTAGGGCTAGTGTTAGGGTTAGGGTAAGGTTTAGGATTTAACCTATGGATAAGGCTAGGGGGAGTGTTACCTTTAGTGTTAGGTCTAGGTTAGAGTTATGGTTATGGTTATGGTTAGAGTTGGGGTTAGTGCTTGTGTTTTCATTAGGATTAGGGTTAGTTTTAGAGTAATATATTGGATTAGATATAAGATTAGGTTTAGGGTTAAGTTTAGGTTATGGTTAAATTTACGTTTAGGGATTGGTTTAGTTTTGATTTATGGTAAGGGTTAGGTTTAAGTTTATTGCAAGGGTTAGGTTTAGGTTAGGTCGAGGGTTAGGTTTATGATTAGGATTAGGGATAGGGTTAGGTTTAGGGCTAGGGTTATTATTAAGGTTAGGGTTAGGGTAATGTTAGGGTTAGAGCTTGTGTTAGTACTAGGGTTAAGGTTAGGATTAGGGCTAAGTTTAGGTTTATGTTTAGGAATAGGGCTAGGGTTATGTTTAGGCTAAAGGGTAGGCTTTGAGATAGGGTTATGTGTAAGGCGAGGGGTAGGGTTAGGGCTACATTTAGGATTATGGTTATGGTTAGGGTAGGTTTAGGCCTCGGATTAGGGCTAGGTTTTTTGTTAGGTTTAGGCCCAGGGTTAAGGCTATGTGTAATGTAAGATCTAGGGTTCTGATTAGAGCTAGTTTTAGGGTTAGGGTTATGGGGATGTGTAGTGTTAGGTTTAGGTTTTGGGTTAGGTTCAGGTTTAGAGCTAAGTTTAGTGTTAGTGTTAGGGTCAGTGTTCAGGTTAGAGTTAGGTTTAAGGTGAAAGCCAGAATTAGGACTAGAGTTAGGTCTAGGGATTGGATTAGTGTTTGTTTTAGGTTAAGGATTATGTTAGGGCTAGGGCTCAGGTTTTTTTAGGTCTAGGTCTAGAGTTATGGCTATATTTAGGATTAGGCTTAGGTCTAGGGCTAGTGTTAGGGTTAGGTTTAGGTATAAGTTTACTCATAGGGCTAGTTTTAGGGTTTGGTTTAGGGTTAGCATCAGATTTAGACTGAGGGTTTGTGTTATGGTAAGGTTTTGAGTTAGGGTTAGAGCTAGAATGAGGGCTAGGGTTAGGACTAGTAATAGGGTTAGGGTTTGGATTAGGCTATGGATTAGGATTAGGACTAAGGTTATCATTATGGATATGGTTTGGATAAGGGTAAGTGATAGAGTTAGAGCTAGGGTTAGGGTTAGTGCTAGGGCTAGGTTTATGTTTACTTCTAGGGTTAGGGTTCAGATTAGGGCTAGTTTTTATGTTAGGTTTAGGGCTATGGTTAGGGCTATGGCTAATACAAGAACTAAGGTTATGATTAGAGTTAGTATTAGGACTAGATTTAGTGTTAGCATTATCTTTGGAGTTAGTGTGATATTTAGAACTAAGGTTAGTGTTAGAATATAAGTCAGAGTCAGGGTTAATTTTAGGACCAGGACATGAATTAGAGCTAGAAGGTTATGTCTAGGTTTAGGGTTAGGGTTTGGTTTAGGTTAACATTTAGGGTTAGGACAGTGGCTCGGTTTTGTTTAAGGAATAAGGGTAGGGTTGCGGCTAGTTTTAGGATTAGCAATAGTGTTAGGTCTAGTGGTAGGTTGAGGATTAGGCTTAGGGTTAGGGTCAAATATAGAGTTATGGTTAGATCTAGGGTAGGGTCTAGGGCTAGGGTTAGGGCTAAGGTTAGGACTTGTGTTAGGTTTACTGTAATTGATAGGGTTAGAACTAGAAATAGGGCTAAGGAGAAAGTTAGAGTTAGTCTTAGGCCAAGGTTAGGGGTAGAGTTAGGGCTAGGACTAAATTAGGGCTAGGATTAGTGCTAGGGTTAGTGTTAGGGTTAGGCATATGGTTAGGGCTAGAGATATGATTAGTGTTAGGGTTAGGGTTAGTGATAGGTTAGGGGAAAGAATGGGGTTATACCTAAGTTCAGGTCTAGGGCGAGGGTTAAAATTAGAGATAGGGCTAGAGTTAGGGTTTGGGTTAGGATTAAGGCTAGGTATAGGCCTAAGATGAGGACTAGTGTTTGTTTTAGGGTTAGGGCTAGGATTAGGGCTGGGGTTAATGTCAGGTCTGGGTTTATGGTTATGGTTAGTTTTAGGGTTAGGTTATGTCTAGGTATAGTGTAAGGGTTAGGTTTAGGTTAAGGGTCAGGTTTAAAGCTAGGTGTATTATCAGGGTTCGAGTAGGGTTTGGTTTATGTTAAGATTTAGGGTTAAGACTTGAATTAGCATTAGGGATAGGTTTAGGGTCAAGGATAGGATAATTGATAGGGTTAAGTTTAGGTTTCAGGTTAGATTTAGAGTAATGAATAGGGTTAGTGTTAGCAATAGTGTTAGCGTTAGGCCTAGGGTTAGCATTTGGGTAAGGCTTATCTTTAGGTTAATGGATAGGGTTAGAGCTAAGTTTAGGGCTAGGGTTAAGGTTAGAATTAGGACTAGGGTTAGGGTTAGGCCTAGGGTTAGTGTCAGGGTTAGGTTTGGCATAAGTGTTAGCATTTGAGCTAGGATTAGGTCTAGTGTGAGGATTAGTGTTAGAGTCAGGGCTAATGTTAGGGTTAGGGTTATGTTTAGGTTAAGGTTAGAGTTTGAGCTAGAATTAGGGTTAGGGCAATGATTTGGGTTAGGGTTAGGTCTAGGCTTATGGTTAGGATTACAATAAGGACTAGGTTTAGGGTTAGGATAAGGGCTAAGTTTGTGTGAGGTTTATGGCTAGCATTAGGGCTATGGGTAATGTAAGAGCTAGGAATATGGTTATGGCTAGTTTTAAGGTTAGGGTTATGGATAAGTCTAGTGTTCTAGTTAGGTTTGGGGTTAGAATAAGATTTAGAGCTAGGGATTGTTTTAGGGTAATGGTCATTGTTAGGGTTAAGGTTAGGTTTAGTGTGATGGCCAGATTTAGGACTAGTGTTGGGTCTAGGGATAGAGTTAGTCTTTACTTTAGGTTAATAATTATTGTTAGGGCTAGTGCTAGGTTTTTGTTTAGGGCTAAGGCTAGTAGGATTAGGTTTGGTCTAGTGCTAGTGTTACTGTTAGGTTTAGGTACAGGTTTACCGGTAGGGGTAGGGTTAGGGTTCACTTTAGGGTTAGTGTCAGGTTTAGACCTAGGGTTAGTGTTAGGGTCAGAATAAGGGTCAGGGTTAGAGTTAGGGTTAGAGTAGATTGAGGGCTAGGGTTAGGACTAGTAATAGAGATAGGGTTTGAGGTAGGCTAAGGATTATGGTTAGGACTAGGTTAGCATTAGGGTGAGGGTTTTGCTTAGGGTAAGGGATAGGGTTAGAGGTAGAGTTAGAGTTAGGGTTAGGGTTACGGTTAGGTTTAGGGTTAAACCTATGTTTAGGGCTTGGAATAGGGCTATTATTTGTGTTAGCATTAGGGCTATAGCTAATGAAAGAACTAGGATTCTGATTAGGGCTATTTCTAGGGTTAGCATTATGTCAATGTTTAGAGCTAGGTTTACCTTTAGGGTCCGATTAAGGGGGTTAGGACTCAAATTATGGCTACATTTAGGAATAGGTGTAGTGTTAGGGTTTGGTTTATGTTAAGGGTTAGGGTTAGGATTATGGCTCAATTTTCTTTTAGGCTAGGATAATGTTAGGGCTAGATTTTCAATTAACATTAGGGTTAGGGCTAGTGTTAGAGTGAGCTTTAGGCTTAAGGTTAGTTAGATCCAGGCTTAGGGCTAGGGTGAAGGTTAGGGCTAGGGTTAGGGCTAGGGATAGGGAAAAGTTTTGGATTATGGTACGGGATAGGTTTAGAACTAGGGATAAGGCTAGGGTGAGAGTTAGAGTCAGTCTTAGGGCTAGGGATAGTGTTAGGTTTAGGGATAGGGCTAAATTAGGGCTAGATTAGAGCTATGGTTAGTGGTAGGTTTAGGCCTAGGTTTAGGGCTAGGATTAGGGTTAGCATTAGGGTTAGGGTAAGGTATGATGTTACAGCTACATTTAGGGCTAGAGCAAAGCATAAAATTAGGTTTAGGGCTAGGGTTAATGTGAGGTTTAGGATTAAGGCTAGGCTTAGGGATAGGATTAGGGCTAGGATTTGTGTTAGGGTTAGGGCTAGGATTAGGGATAGGGCTAATGTCAGGTCTAGGGTTATGGTTAGGGACAGTTTTAGGGTAAGTGTTATGGCCAGGTCTATTGTAAGTGTTAGGTTGAAGGTTAGGTTCAGGTTTACAGCTAGGGGTATTATTAGGGTCAGAGTCAGGGTTAGGGTATGGGTTAGGTGAAGGATTAGGCTTAGGGCTCAAATTAGCATTAGGGTTAGTGTTAAGGTTAGGGTAATGGATACAGTTAAGTTTAGGGTTAAGGTTAGAAATAGAGTAATGGACAGGTTTAGAGTTAGGGATAGGGTTAGGTTTAGGCCTAGGGATAGAATTCAGTTAGGATTATGGTTAGGGTAATAGATTGGATTAGAGTTACAGTTAGGACTAGGGTTATGATTAGGTTAGAGCTATGGTTAGGGTTAGACCTAGGGTTAGAATTTGGTTAGGGTAATAGATAAGATTAGAGCTGGGGATAGGGCTAGGATTATGGTTAGGATTAGGGCTATGATTTGGGTTAGATTTCGGGTTAGGACAAGGTTTAGGTTTATGGTTAGGTTTAGGTTAAGTGTTAGTGCTAGGGTTAGGGTTAGGGCTAGGGTTAAAGCTATGGTTAGAGCTCTGATTAGGTCTAGGATTTGAGTTAGGTTAGGGCTATTTAGGACTATGGCTAAAGTTAGAACTAGGGTTATGATTAGGGCTAGTGTTAAGTTTAGCATTATGTCTAAATTTAGTATGTAGATTAGTTTAGGTTTAGGGTGATGATTAGAGATAGGGTTAGTGTTACTGTCAAAGTCAGGATCAGTGTTACTGATCAGAGTTAGGGATAGACTCGAATTAGGGCTAGGGTTAAGGCTAGGTGTAGGGTTAGGTCTTGTGTAAGGGATAGGGTAAGAATTAGGGATAGGTCTAGTGTCAAGTCTAGGATTATGGTTTGGTTAGGATTAGGAATAGGGCTTTGGTGCACTTTTGTTTTTCAGCTAGGGTTACTTTTAGGATTAGCAGTAGTGTTAGCGCTAGTGGTATGGTGAGGTTTAGGCTTAGATTTATTGTTATGGTTAGATCTAGGTTTAGGGCTATGGCTAGGTTTAGGCCTAAGGTTAGGGCTAGTATTCGGATTATTAATGGATAGAGTTAGAACTAGAAATAAGACTAGGGTGAGTGTTAGTGTTAGTCTTAGGGCTAAGGTTAGGGTTAGGTTTAGGGTTATGGCTAAATTAGGGCTAGATTTAGAGTTAAGGTTAGTGTTAGGGTTAGGCCTAGGGTTAGGGTTAAGGATAGGGGAAGCGATGGGGTTATAGCTAGGTTTAGAGCTAGGGTAAGGGTTAGAATTAGGGTTAGGGCTAGGATTAGGATTAAGGCTATGTTTAGTGCTAGGATGAGGATTTGTGTTAAGGCTAGGGATAGGATTATGGATAGGGCTAATGTCAGGTCTAGATTTATGGTTAGTGTTAGTTTTAGGGTTAGGTTATGGCCAGGTGTAGTGTAAGGGTTAGATTTATTTAAGGGTCAGGTTTATTATTAGGGTCAGGGTCCAGATAGGGATTGGTTTCGGTTAAGTTTTAGGGTTAAGGATTGAATTAGCTTTAGGGTTAGGGTTACAAATAGGGTAATGGATAGGATTAGGTTTAGGGTTCAGGTTAGATTTAGAGTAATGGATCGGGTTAGTGTTAGCGATAGGGTTAGCGTTACGCCTAGGGTTAGCATATAAGTTAGGCTCATCTTTAGGGTAATGGATAGTGTTAGAGCTAAGGTTAGGGCTAGGGATAAGGTTACAATTAGGGCTAGCGTTAGGGTTAGGCCTAGGGTTAGTGTCAGGGATAGTTTTAGGGTAAGTATTAGCATTTCAGCTAGGGTTAGGTCTTGGGCTAGGGTTAGGATTAGAGTCAGGGCTAGGGTTAGGGTTATGTTTAGGGTAAGGGTTAGAGTTTGAGCTAGGTTTAGGGCTAGGGCGAGTGTAGGATTAGCCTTAGCTCTAGGGTTATGGTTATGGTTAAAATTAGGGATAGGTTTAGGTCTAGGATAAGGACTAGGTTTTGTGTGAGGTTTAGGGCTAATATTAGGGCTATGGGAAATATAAGAGCTAGGAATATGTTTATGGCTAGTTTTAGGGTCAGGGTTATGAATATGTCTAGTGTTAGGTTTAGGTTTTGGGTTAGGATAAGGTTTAGAGCTAGAGTTTGTTTAGGGTTAAGGGTCATTGTTCAGGATAGTTAGGTTTATGGTGAGTTCCAGAATTATGACTGGCATTGGTTCTAGAGATAGGGTTAGTCTTTAAGTTAGGTTAATGATTATTGTTAGGGCTAGTGCTAGGTTTTTGTTTAGGGCTAGGGCTAGATTTATGACTATATTTAGGATTAGGTTTTGTCTATTGCTAGTGTTACTGTTAGGTTTAAGTATAGGTTTACCAGTATGGGAAGTGTTAGGGTTTGGTTTAGTGTTAGGGTCAGGTTTAGACTTAGGTTAGTGTTAGGGTCAGAATACGGGTCAGGGTTAGGGTTAAATTTAGAGTTAGAATAAGGGCTAGGATAGGACTAGTAATAGAGTTAGGGTTTGGGGTAGGCTAAGGATGAAGTTTAGGACTAGGGTAGCATTAGGGTGAGGGTTTGGCTTAGGGAAAGGGATAGGGTTTAAGGTAGGGTTAGGGTTAGGGTTAGGTTTAGAGCTAGAGTTAGGGTTAGGGTTAGAGATAAAAAATAGAGTTAGATCTCGGATTCGGGCTAGGATTTGTGTTATCATTAGGACTATGGCTAACAAAAGATCTAGGTTTCTGTTTAGGGTTAGTTTCTAGGGTTGGGGTTAGGACTCGAATGAGGGCTAGGTTTAGGGCTAGGTGTAGCTTTAAGTTTTGGTTTAGGTTAAGGGTTAGGGTTATGGCTCGGTTTTGTTTTAAGGTTAGGGTAGATTTAGGGCTAGTTTTCCAATGAGTATTAAGATTAAAGCTAGTGTTAGGGTGAGGTTTATACTTAATTTTAGTTTTAGATCCAGATTTAAGCCTTGGGCGAAGATTAGGGCTAAGTTTGGGGCAAGGGATAGGGCTAGCCTTTGGGTTATGGTAAGGGATATGTTTAGGACAAGGGATAGAGCTAGGGCGAGAGTTAAAGTTAGTCTTAGGGATAGGGATAGGGTTAGCTTTAGTGTTAGGGCTAAGTTAGGGCTAGGATTAGTGCTAGGGTTAGTGTTAGATTTAGGCCTAGGTTTAGGGCAAGGGTTAGGGTTAGCATTAGGGTTAGGGTAAGATATTACAGCTATGTTTAGTGCTAGGACAAGGGATAAAATTAGGATTAGGCTAGGGTTAAAATTAGTGTTAGGATTAAGTATAAGCTTAGAACTAGGATTAGAGCTAGGGATAGGGCTAATGTCAAATCTAGTGTTAAGGTTACGCTAGGGTTAGGGATAGGGCTATGGCTCAGTTTTGTTTTAGAAACAGGCCTAGGGTTGGGGATAGTTTTATGATTAGTGGTAGTGTTAGGCCTAGTGGTAGGGTGAAGTTTAGGCTTAGATTTATTGTTATGGTTAGATCTAGGTTTAGGGCTATGGCTAGGGTTAGGGCTAAGGTTAGGGCTAGTGATAGGTTTATGGTAATGGATAGGTTAGAACTAGTAATAGGGCAATGGCGAGAGTTTGAGTTAGTCTTTGGGCTAGGTTTAGGGGTAGGGCTAAATTAGGGCTAGGATTACACTAGGGTTAGTGTTAGGGTTAGGCCTAGGGTTAGTGTTAGTGTTAGTGTTAGGGTTAGGATTAGATTTAGGGGGAGGGATAGGGTTATAGCTAGCTTTAGGGCTATGGCAAGGGTTAGAATTAGGGTTAGGGCTAAGGTTAGGGTTTGGGTTAGGATTAAGGCTAGGATTAGGGATAAGCTGAGGGTTTATGTTAGGGCTAGGGCTAGGATTAGAGCTAGGGCTAATGTCAGGTCTAGGTATATGGTTAGTATTAGTTTTATATTAGGTTATGGCTATGACTAGTATAAGGGTTATGTTTAGGGTAGGCGACAGGTTTAGAGCTAGGTATATTATAAGGGTCAAGGTCCGGGTAGGGTTTGGTTTAGATTAAGATTTAGGGTTAATGCTTGAATTAGCTGTGGGTTAGGATTAGGGTTAGTGTAATGGATAGAATGAGGTTTATGGTTCCAGTTAGGTTTAGAGTAATGGATAGGGTTAGTGTTAGTGATAGGGTTATCGTTAGGCCTAGGGATAGTATTTTGGGTTAAGCTTATTTTTAGGGTAATGGATAGGGTTAGAGCTAAGGTTAGGGCTAAGGTTAAGGTTAGGATTAGGGTTAGGGTTAGGGTTAGGCCTTGGGTTAATGTTAGGGTTAGGTTTAGGGTTATGTTTAGACTAAGGATTAGAGTTTGAGCTAGGATTAGGGCTAGGGCAAGGGTTAGCATTAGGGTTAGGTCTAAGGTTATGGTTAGGGTTATGATTAGGGCTAGGTTTAGGGCTAGGATAAGGGTTGGGTTTTGTGTGATATTTAGGGATAACATACGGGCTATGGGTAATGTAAGAGCTAGGTATATGGTTATGGTTAGTGTTAGGGTCAGGGTTATGGAAAAGTCTAGTGTTAGGGTTAGGTTTTGGTTTAGGATAAGGTTTAGAGCTAGAGTTTCTATTAGGTTAAGGGTCATTGTTGGGTTAGGATTAGTTTTATGGTTAGTGCCACAATTAGGACTAGCATTTCGTCTAGTGATAGGTTTAGTCTTTATGTTAGGTTAAGGGTTACTGTTAGGGCTAGTGCTAGGTTTTTGTTTAGGGCTAAGGCTGGATTTATGATTCTATTTAGGATTAGGTTTGGTCTAGTGCTAGTGTTACTGTTAGGTTTAGGTATAGGTTTACCGGTAGAGGTAGTGTTAGGGTTCAGTTTAGGGTTAGGGTCAGGTTTACATCTAAGGTTAGTGTTAGGGTCATAATAAGAGTCATAGTTAGGGTTATGGTTAGAGCTAGAATGAGGGCTAGGTTTAGGACTAGTAATAGATTTAGGCTTTGGGGTAGGCTGAGAATTATGGTTAGGACTAGGGTAGCATTAGGGTGAGGATTTGGCTTAGGGTAAGGTATAAGGTTAGAAGATCTATTAGGGTTAGGGTTAGGGTTAGTGTTAGGTTTAGGGTTAAACCTAGGATTAGGGCTCAGAATAGAGCCAGTATTTGTGTTAGCATTAGGGGTACAGCTAATGAAAGAATAGGATTTTGATTAGGGCTAGTTCTAGGTTTAGCATTAGGTCAATGTTTAGAGCTAGGGTACTGGTAGGGTCTGAGTCAGGGTTGTTTCTAGGGTTAGGTTTAGGACACAAATTAGGGCTATGTTTAGGGCTAGGTGTAGTGTTAGAGTTTTGTTTAGCTTAAGAGTTAGGCTTAGGGTTCTGGCTCGGTTTTGTTTTAGGACTAGCGTAGTGTTAGGTTTGGATTTCCAATTAGCATTAGGATGAGGGCTAGTGTAAGAGTGAGCTTTAGGGTTAGAAACAGGTTTAGGGCTAGGGTGAAGGTTAGGGCTAGGATTGGGGCTAGAGATAGGGATAGGGTTTTGGATTATGGTAAGGTATAGGTTTAGAACTAGGGATAGGGCTAGGGTGAGAGTTAGAGTTAGTCTTAGTGCTACAGATAGTGTTAGGTTGAGGGTTAGTGCTAAATTAGGGCTAGGATTAGTGTTATGGTTAGTGGTAGGTTTAGGCCTAGGTTTAGGGCTAGGTTTAGGTTTAGCATTAGGGTTAGGGTAAGTTATGATGTTACATCTACATTTAGGGCTAGGGCAAGGCATAAAATTAGAGTTACGGCTCATGTTAATGTTAGGGTTAGGATTAAGGCTAGGCTTACGGATAGGATTAGGGCTAAGAGTTTGTTAGGGTTAGGGCTAGGATTAGGGATAGGGCTAATGTCAGGTCTAGGGTTATGGTTAGGGATAGATTTAGGGTAAGGATTATGGCCAGGTCTATTGTAAGTGTTAGGTTGAGGTTTAGGGTCTGGTTTACAGCTAGGGGTATTATTAGGGTCAGAGTCAGGGTTAGGGTATGTGTTAGGTTAAGGATTAGGCTTAGGGCTCAAATTAGCATTAGAGTTAGTGTTAGGGTTAGAATAATGGATATGGTTAGGTTTAGGGTTAAGATTAGATTTAGAGTAATGGACAGGTTTAGGGTTAAGGATAGGGTTAGGTTTAGGCCTAGGGACAGAATTCAGTTAGGGTTATGGTTAGGATAATAAATTAGATTAGAACTACAGTTAAGGCTAGGGTTATGGTTGGGTTAAGGCTATGTTCATGGTTAGGCCTATGGTTAGAATTCAGTTAGGGTTATACTTAGGGTAATGGATAAGATTAGAGCTAGGGATAGGGCTAGGATTATGGTTAGGATTAGGGCGATGATTTGGGTTAAATTTCAGGTTAGGACAAGGTTTAGGTTTATGGTTAGGTTTAGGTTAAATGTTAGGGCTAGAGTTAGGGTTAGGGCTAGGGTTAAATCTAGGGTTAGGGCTCTGATTAGGGCTAGGTTTTGGGTTAGGTTAGGGCTATGTAGGACTATGGTTAATGTTAGAACTAGGGTTATGATTAGGGCTAGTGTTAAGTTTAGCATTATGTCTAAGTCTAGTGTTTACATTAGGTTTTGGTTTAGGGTGATGATTAGAGATAGAATTAGTGTTACCATCAGAGTCAGGATCAGTGTTACTGAACAGAGTTAGGGATAGACTCGATTAGGGCTAGAGTTAAGGCTAGGTGTAGGGTTAGAGTTTGTGTAAGGATTAGGGTAAGAATTTGGGATAGGGCTAATGTGATGTCGAGGATTATGGTTTGGTTATGCATAGGGTTAGGGTTTTGGCTCAGTTTTGTTTTACAGCTATGGCTAGGATTAGGGCTACTTTTAGGATTAGCGATAGTGTTAAGGCTAGTGGTATGGTGAGGTTTAGGCTTAGATTTATTGTTATGGTTAGATCTAGGTTTAGGGCTATGGTTAGGTTTAGGGCTAAGGTCAGGACTAGTGTTAGGATTATGGTAACAGATAGAGTTAGAACTAGAAATAGGGCTAGGGTGAGAGTTATTCTTAGGGCTAGGGTTAGGGTTAGGTTTAGGTTTGGGGCTAAATTAGGTCTAGATTTAGGGCTAGGGTGAGTGTTAGAGTTAGGCCTAGGGTTAGGGCTAGGGTTAGGATTAGTGTTAGATTTAGGGTTAGGGTTAGGGTTAGGGGAAGGGATGGGGTTATAGCTAGGTTTAGAGCTAGGGTAATGGTTAAAATTAAGGTTAGGGCTAGAGTTAGGGTTAAGGCTATGTTTAGGGCTAGGATAAGGATTTGTGTTAGGGCTGGGGCTAGGATTAGGACTAGGGCTAATGTCAGGTCTAGATTTATGTTTAGTTTTAGAATTAAGTTTGGCTAGGTCTAGTGTATGGGTTAGGTTTAGGTGAGGGTGAGGTTTAAAGCTAGATGTATTATTAGGGACAGTGTCCAGGTAGAGTTTGGTTTAGGTTAAGGTTTAGCATTAAAAATTGAATTAGCATTAGGGTTAGGGTTAGGGTAATGGATAGGGTTAGGTTTAGGGTTCAGGTTAGATTTAGATTAATGGATAGGGTTAGTGTTAGCGATAGGGTTAGCGTCAGGCCTAGGGTTAGCATTTGAGTTAGAGTTATCTTTAGGTTAATGGATAGGGTTAGAACTTAGGTAAGGGTTAGGGATAAGGTTAAGATTAGGGCTAGGGTTAGGGTTAGGCCTAGAGTTAGTATCAGGGATAGTTTCAGGGTTATTTTTAGGGTAAGTGTTAGAGCTTGAGCTATGATTAGGGCTAGGGCAAAGGTAGCGTTACGTTTAGGTCTAGGGTTATGGTTAGGGTTACGATTAGGGCTAGGTTTAGGGCTACAATAAGGCCTAGGTTTTGTGTGAGGTTTAGGGCTAGCGTTAGGGCTATGGGAAATGTAAGAGCTAGAGAAATATTTATGGAAAGTTTTAAGGTCAGGGTTATGGAGAAGTCTAGTTTTAGGGTTAGGATTTTGGTTAGGATAAGGTTTAGAGATAGGGTTTGTGTTAGTTTAAGGGTCATTATTTGGGATAGGGTTAAGTTTAGGGTGACTGCTAGAATTAGGACTAGCATTGGGTCTAGGAATAAGGTTGGATTTATGTTAGGTTTATGGTTATTTTTAGGGCTAGTGCTAGGTTTTTGTTTAAGGCTAGGGCTAGATTTATAACTATATTTAGGATTAGGTTAGGTCTAGTCCTAGTGTTACTGTTAGGTTTAGGTATAGGTTTACTGGTAGGGGTAGTGTTAGAGTCAGTTTAGTGTTAGTGCCAGGTTAAGACATAGAGTTAGTGTTAGGGTCAGAAAAGGGGTCAGGGTTAGGGTTAGGATTAGAGGTAGAATGAGGGCTAGGAAAAAACTAGTAGTAGAGTTAGGGTGTGGGGTAGGCTAAGAATTAAGATTAGGACTAGGGTAGCATTAGGGTGAGGGTTTGACTTAGGGAAAGTGATAGGTTTTGAGATAGGGTTAGGGTTAGATTTAGGTTTAGGGCTAGGATTAGGCTTAGGGTTAGGGTTAATGTTAGGGTAAGGGTTAGGGTTAGGGTGAGATTTAGGGTTAATGTTAGGGTTAGGGATAGGATAAGGGTTAGGGTTAGGGTTAGTGTTAGGGTTAATGTTAGGGATAGGGTTAGTGTTAGGTTTAGGGTTAGGTTTAGTATTAGGGGTATGGTTAGGACTAGGGTTTGTGTTAGGATTAGTGTTCAGGTTAGGGTTAGGTTTATGGTTTGTGTTGGGTTTAGGGTTCTTGTTACGGTTAGGGTTAGGGTAGGGTTATGGTTAGCATTAGAGTTACCATTAGGGTTAGGGTTTGGGTTAAGTTTAGTTTTAGGGTTAGGGTTAGGGTTAGGTTAGGGTTAGGGGTAGGGTTTGTGTTACTGTTAGAATTAGGTTTAGGGTAAGGGTTAGGGTTAGGGTTAGAGTAAAATTTAGGGTAAGGTTTAGGGTTAGGGTTAGGTCTAGGGTTAATTTAGGTTTAGGATTAGGGTTAAGTTTAGTGTTATGGTTAGTGTTAAGGTTAAAGATAGGGTTAGGGTCAGTGATAGGGTTAGGTTTAGGGTTAGAATAAGGTTCAGGGTTAGTGTTAGGGTTGGGGTTAGGGTTAGGGTTAGGGTTAAAGTTACGGGTAGTGTTGGGTTAGGATTAGGGTTAGGGTAAATTACAGGGTTAGGTTTAAGGTTAGGTTTACTGTTAGTGATAGTGTTAGGGACAGGGTTAGGGTTAAAGTCACTGTTAGGGTCATGATTATGGTTAGGGTAATGGTTAGGGTTAGTGTTAAGGTTAGGGTTAGGGTTAGTGTTAGGGGTAGTGTTAGGGATAGGGTTAAGGTAGGGTTAGTGTTAGTGATAGGGTTAGTGTTAGCCTTAGGGTTAAGATTAAGGTTAGTGTTATATCTAGTGTTAGGTTTAGGGTTAGGGTTATGGTTAGTGGTAGTGTTAGGTTTAGGGTTAGGGTTAGGGTAAGTGTTAGGATTAGGGATAGGGTTAGGATTAGGTTTAGTGTTAAGGTTGCGATTAGGGTTAGGTTTAGTGTTAGGGTTAGGGTGAGTGTTAGAGTTAGGGTTAGGGTTATATTTTAGGGTTAGAGTAAGGTTTAGGGTTAAGGTTAGGGTTAGGGTTAGTCTTAGTATTAGGGTTAGGGTTAGAGTTAGTGTTAGTGTTAGGCTAAGGGTTAGGGTGAGGTTAGGGTTAGGGTTAGTGATAAATTTATGGTTAGGGATAGGGTTAGTTTTAGAATTAGGTTTATAGTTAGGGATAGTGTAGGTTTATGGTTAGGGTTTGTTTAGGGTTAGTGTTAGGCTTAGGGTTACTGTTAGGATTAGGTTAAGGGTTAGGTTTAGGGTTAGGGTTAGTATCAAGGTTAGGGTTAGGGTTAATGTTAGGGTTAGGGTTAGGTTTAGGGATGAAATTACGTTTAGGTTTAGGGTTAGTGTTAGGGTTTGCTTAAGGGATAGGGTTATTGTTAGGGTTGGGTTAGAGTTAGGGTTAGGGTTAGTGTTCGTGTTAGGGTCAGGCATAGGAATAGTGTTTGGTATAGGTTTAGAGTTAGGGTTAGCGATAGGGTTAGCATTAAGTTTAGGGTTAGGGTTAGAATTAGGGTTAGTGTTAGGGTTAGTGTTAGGGTATGTGTATTGGTTAGGGTTAGGGTTGGGATAGGCTTAGTGTTAGGGTTAGGGTTAGTGATAGTGTTTGGGTTAGGTTTATATTTAGGTTTAGGGTTAGTGTTAGGGATAGGGTTAGGGTTAAGATTAGGTGAGTGATTTGTTTAGGGTTGTTGTCAGGGTTAGGGTTGTAGTGTTAGGGTTAGGGTTAGGGTTAAGGTTAGGGTTAGGGACAGGGTTATGTTTAGGGTTAGGATAGGGATTGTGTTTTGCTTAGGGTTATGGTTAGGGTTAGAGTTACGGTTAGGATTAGGGATACGGTTAGGGTTAGGTTTAGGATTAGTGTTCGAGTTACTGTTAGGGTTAGGGTCAGGTTTAGGGTAGGTTAGTATTTTGTTAGGAGTAGTGTTAGGTTTATTGTTAGGTTTAGGGTTAGGGTGAGGGTTATGGTTAAGTTTAGGATTAGGATTAATGTTAGGGTTAGTGTTAGAGTTTGTGTTAGGGTTATTAATTGGATTAGGGTTAGAGTTACAGTTAAGATTAGGGTTACAGTTAGTGTCAGGGTTAGTGTTAGGGTTAGGGTTAGGGTTAGTGTTGTTGATTGGGTTAGGGTTTAAGTTAGGATTCAGATTAGGGTTAGGATTAGTTTTAAATTTAGTTTTAGGGTTAGTGTTAGGGTTAGTGTTAGGGATAGGGTTAGGGTTTGTGTTAGGGTTAGCGTTGGGGTTAGCGTTAGGGTTAGAGTTAGGGTTAAGATTAGGGTTAGTGTTTGGGTTAGGTTGGGGTTAGGGTTGATGTTACTGTTATGGTTAGGGTTAGGGTTAGGTTTAATGTTAGGTTAAGGATTAGGTTTAGGGTTATTGTTACTTATAGAGTTAGGTTTAGGGTTAATGTTAGGTTTAGGGTTAAAGTTAGTGTTAGGGTTAGAATTAGAATTAGGGTTAGGGTTAGGGTTTGTGTTAGGGTTAGCATTGGGGTTAGCATTATGATTAATGTTAGGGTTAGGTTTAGTATAGGGTTAGATTAGGTTTAGGGTTGATGTTAGTGTCAGAGTTAGAGTTAGGGTTAGAGTTAGGGTTAGTTTTAGGTTAAGGATTAGTGTTAGAATTACTTTTACGTTAAGGATTAGGGTTAGGTTTAGTGTTACATATAGAGTTATTGTTGGGGTTAGGGTTAATATTAGGTTTATGCTTAAAGTTAGTGTTAGGGTTAGTGTTAGGGTTAGGATTAGGGTTAGGGTTAGGTAATGGTTAGGGTTAGAATTAGGTTAGGGTTAGGGTTATGGTTAAGGAGAGGGTTTGTGTTAAAGTTAGGGTTAAAGTTAGGGTTTGTGTTATGGTTAGGGTTAGGATGTGGGTTAGTGTTAGGGTTACGGTTAGGGATAGGGTTAGGACATGTTATGGGTAGGATTAGAATTAGTATTAGGGTTAGGTGTAGGTTTATGGTTAAGGTTAGTGTTAGGGTTAGGGTTAGGGTCACTGTTAGGATCAGGTTTAGGGTTAGGGTTGTGGTTTGGGTTAGTTTTAGGGTTAGGGTTAAGGTTAGGGTTAGCATTGGTGTTTGGGTTAGAGTTATAGTTAGGTTTTGAATTAGTGTTAGGTTTAGAATTATGGTTAGTGTTAGGTTTAGGGTTAGGATTAGGTGAGTGTTAGGGTTAGGTAAGGGTTAGGGTAAGTGTTAGGGTTAGGTTTATGGTTAGGGACGGGCTAAGGGTTGAGGTTAGGTTAGGGTTTGTGTTAGGGTTAGGGTTAGGGTTAGGGTTAGGGTTAGGATTACAGTTACGGTTATGATTAGGGTTAGGGTTAGGGTTAGTTTAGGGTTGAGGTTAGGGATAGGATTAGTGTTAAAGTTAGGGTTAAGGTTAGGGTTACGGTTGGTGTTAGTGTTAAGATTATAGTTAGGGTTATTTTTAGGGTTAGGGTTAGGGTTAGCATTAGTGTTATGGTTAGCATTAGGGTTAGGTTTTGGTTTAGTGTTATGGTTAGCATTAGGATTAGAGTTATGGTTAGGGTTAGTGTTAGCATTAGGATTAGGGTTAGGGTTAGATTTAGGGTTAGGTTTATGATTAGGGTTATGTTTAATGTTAGGGGTAGTGTTAGGTTTAGAATTAGGGTTATGATTAGTGTTAGTGTTTGGTTTAGGTGTAGGTTAGGGTTAATGTTAGTGTTCAAGTTATGGTTAGGGTTAGATTAAGGTTTAGGGTTAGAGTTATTTTTAAGGTTAGGATTAGGGTTAGGTTTAATGTTAGGGTTAGGGTTAGGATAGGGTTAGGGTTAGTGTTAAGGTTAGGATTAGGCTTAGGTTTAGGGTTAGGGTTAGGTTTAGTGTTAGGGTTTTGTTAGGGTTAGTGTTAGGTTTAGTGTTAGGGTTTGTGTTAGGGTTAGAGTTTGGGTTACACTTAAGATTAGGTTCATGGTTAGTGTTAGAGTTATTATTAGGGTTAGGATGAGTGTTAGGTTTAGTGTTTGTGATAGGATAAGGTTTGGGGTTAGGTTTTAGGATAGGGTTAGGGTTAGTGTTAGAGTTAGGGTCAGGATTGGCTTTAAGGTTAGTGCTAGGGTTAGTGTTAGGGTTAGGACTAGGATTTGTGTTGGGGTTAGGGTTAAGGTTATCATTAGGGTTACGGTCAAGTTTAGAGTTAGAATTAGGGTTAAGATTAGTGTTAGTGTTAGGTTTAGGGTTAGTGTTAGGTTTAGGGTTAGGGTTAGGTTTAGGATTAGTTATAAGGTTAGGGCTGGGGTAAGGGTTATTTTTAGAGTAGGCTTTGGGTTAGGGTTAGGGTTAGTGTTAGGGTTAGGTGTAGGTTTACGATTAAGTTTAGAGTTAGGGTTAGGGTTAGGGTAAGTGTTAGGATTAGGGTTCGGGTTAGGGTTAGGTTTAGTGGTAGGGTTAGAGTGAGGGTTAGGGTTAGGTTTAGGTTAGTCTTAGGATTAGGGTTAGGGTTAGTGTTAGTGTTAGGCTAAGAGTTAGGGTTAAATGTAGGCTTAGGATTAGTGTTAGGGTTAGGAAGAGGGTTAGTGTTAGGGTAAGGTTTAGGGTTAGGCTTGGGGTTAGGATTATGGTTTGTGATAGTATTAGGGTTTGTGATAATGTTAGAGTTTGGGTTAGGGTTAGGTATAGGGTTAGGTTTAGTTTTAGTGTTAGGGTTAGGTTTAGGGTGAATTTTAGGGTTAGGGTTCGTGTTAGTTTTCGGGTTTGTTTTAGGGTTAAAGTTAGGGTTAATGTTAGGGTTAGGTTTATGTTTAGGGTTAGGATTATTGTTCTATTTATGGTTAGCATTAATGTTACTGTTAGTTTTACAGTTAGGGTTAGGGTTAGGGTTAGGGTCAATGTTAGGTTTAGAATTAGGGTTAGGGTTAGGGTTAGGGTTAGTGTTATGATTATGCATAGGGTTAGGTTTAGGGCAAGTGTTAGGTTTAGGGTTAGTGTTAGGGTTAGTGTTTTGTTTCGGGTTATGTATAGGGTTAATGTTAGGTTAGGGATTAAAGTTAGGGTTAGGGTTAGTGGTAGGTTAAGGGTTAGTGTTCGTGTTAAAGTGAGGGTTAGGTTCAGTTTTAGGGCTAGGGTTAGAGTTTGTGTTAGGGTTAGGGTTAGGGATATTGTTAGAAATAGTGTTAGGGTTAGGGTTGGGACATGTGTTAGGGTTAGGGTTAATGTTGGATTAGGGTTATAGTTAGGGTTAGAGTTAGTGTTAGGGTTTAATGTAGGGTTAGGGTTGGTGTTAGAATGAAGGATAGGGTTAGTGTTAGGGTAAGGTTTAGTGTTAGACTTAGGGTTAGGAGTAGGGTTATGAATAGGTTTTGTGATAGGATTAGGGTTTAAGTTAGGGTTTGGGATAGGGTTATGTTTAGTTTTAGTGTTAGTGTTAGGGTTAGGGTTAGGTTTTGGATGAGTTTTAGGGTTAGGGTTCATGTTAGTTTTAGGGCTCATTTTAGGGTTAATGTTAGGGTTAGGTTTATGGTTAGGGTTAGGGTTATTGTTAGATTTCGTGTTAGGGTTAAGCTTAGTGTTAATGTTATGGTTATGGTTAGGGTTAGGGTTAGTGTTAGGTTTAGAATTAGGGTTAGGGTTAGGGTTAGTGTCATGGTTATGGTTAGGGTTAGGGTTAGGGAAAGTGTTAGGTTTATGTTTAGGTTTAGGGATAGTGTTTTCATTACGGTTAGGTTCAGGGTTAATGTTAAGATTGGGATTAGAGTAAGGGATTAGGTTTTTGTTGGGGTTAGGTTTAGGGTTCATATTACGGTTGGGGTTAGGATTAGTGTTAGGGTTAGGTTTAGGTTTAGTGTTAGTGTTAGGATTAGTGTTAGGGATAGTGTTAGATATAATGTTAGGGTTTGGAATAAGTTTAGGGTTATTGTTATGGTTAGAATTAGGGTTAGGCTTAGTGTTAGTGTTAAGGTTAGGGTTAGGCTTAGGGTTTGTGTAGTGTTATGTTTAGTGTTAGGGTTAGGGCTAGTGTTAGGGTAAGGTTTAGGGTTAGAATTAGGTTTAGTTTTAGAATTAGGGTGAGGTTTAGGGTTAGGGATCAAGTTAGGGTTAGCATTAGTTTAAGATTTTGGTTTAGGGTTAGAGTTAGGATTAGTGTTAGGGTTAGTATTAAGGATAGAGTTATGGTTTGTGTTAGGGTTAGAGTTAGGGTATTGTTAGAGTTAGGTTTAGGGTTATGGTTGGATTAGGGTTAGAGTTAGGGTTAGGGTTAGTATTAGGGTTAAATTTGTAGAGTCATGATTGTGTTAGGGTTAGGGATAGAGTTAGTGTTAGGGGAAGGGTTAGGGTTAGGCTTAGAGTTAGGAGTAGGGTTAGGATTAGGTTTAGTGATAGGGTTAGGGTTTGGGTTAGTTTTAGGGACAGGGTTAGGTTTAGTTTTACTGTTAGTGTTAGGGTAGGGTGAGTTTTAGGGTTAGGGTTTGTGTTAGTTTTAGGGTTCGTTGTAGGGTTAAAGTTAAGGTTAATGTTAGGGTTAGGTTTATGGTTAGGGTTAGGGTTATTGTTAGATTTAGGGTTAGGGCTAAGGTTAATGTTACTTCTACAGTTAGGGTTAGGACTGGGTTTAGTGTTAGGTTAAATTAGTGTTAGGTTAAGGGTTAGTGTTATGGTTAAGGTTATGGTAGTGTTAGGGCAAGTGTTAGGTTTAGGGTTAGGGTTAGGGTTAGGGTTAGAATAAGGGTTAGTGGGGGAGGATCCAACATGGCGGCAGGCGGAGAGGCAGCGCTTTCAGTACCCCCTCAGTGATGGGGTCAGAGAGATGCATAGATACTCTTAGATTCTACCTGCGGAGTATCTCCTAGCAAAATTCCATTGAAGAGAGACCAGCCGGGAGTTACTAGGATTTTTGGAAGTGACAGTTTGCCCCAGACGAGTGAATCCCCCCCACAAGATGCAGAGGTCCAGACCCGCCAGCCGCTGTCCCTGTGCCACGGCGCGGCTGCCCGCCAGCAGCCACCATGACTGGGCGGCTACCCTCTGAGATGCAGCTTGGCAGGAAGAGGTCTTTAGCCAAGCCTTCATGAAATAGCGAGCCGGGAGCTGAGGCCAACCAGGGACGGACCAGTCCCACCCCTCCCTTCGGTCTTAGCCGCCAGTTTACCACAGCACTGGGGCTTAAATGGGATGCCCGGTGGTGCTGCAACATTCCATAAAACAAAGTCTCCTCAAGTTCAAGAGTCAAATAGACCACAACACAATAATTATGGGTGACTTCAACACACCGCTCTCGCCATTAGACAGATCCTCTAAACAAAAGCTAAATAAAGAAACTATAGAACTCAATAACGCAATCAATAACCTAGACTTAACTGACATATATAGAATATATCAACCATCATCAAGTGGATACACGTTTTTCTCAGCAGCACATGGATCCTACTCAAAGATAGACCATATATTATGCCATAGGGCAACTCTCAGTAAATACAAAGGTGTGGAGATAATACCATGCACCATATCTGATCATAATGGAATGAAACTGGAAATCAATGATAAAAGAAGGAAGGAAAAATCCTGCATCACCTGGAAAATGAACAATATGTTACTGAATGATCAATGGGTTACAGAAGACATAAAGGAGGAAATAAAAAAAAAATCTTAGAGCTAAACGACAATACAGACACAACATACCAGAATCTATGGGACACAATGAAAGCAGTTTTAAGAGGGAAATTCATTTCCTGGAGATCATTCCTCAAAAAAAGAAAAAAAAAAACCAACAAATAACTGAACTCACACTACATCTTAAAACCCTAGAAAAGAAAGAGCAAAACAACAGAAAATGTAGCAGAAGGCAAGAAATAATTAAAATCAGAGCGGAAATCAACAAAATTGAAACAAACAAACAAAAAAAAACATTGAAAAAATTGATAAAACCAAAAGTTGGTTCTTTGAAAAAATAAATAAGACCGACAGACCCTTAGCCATGCTAACGAAGAGAAGAAGAGAGAGAACTCAAGTTACTAACATACGGGATGAAAAAGGCAATATCACAACAGACACTACAGAAATACAGAAGATAATTAGAAAGTATTTTGAAACCCCATATTCCAATAAAATAGAAGATAGTGAAGATATCGATAAATTTCTTAAGTCATACAATCTGCCCAGATTGACTCAGGAAGACACAAACAATTTAAACAGACCAATAACAAAGGAAGAAATTGAAGAAGCCATCAAAAGACTACCAACCAAGAAAAGCCCTGGACCGGATGGGTATACAGCGGAGTTTTACAAAACCTTCAAAGAAGAATTAATACCAATACTTTTCAAGCTATTTCAAGAAATAGAAAAAAGGAGCTCTTCCAAATTCATTCTATGAGGCCAACATCACCCTGATCCCGAAACCAGACAAAGACACTTCAAAGAAAGAAAACTACAGACAAATATCTCTAATGAACTTAGATGCAAAAATTCTCAATAAAATCCTGGTGAATCAAATACAAAAGCATATCAAAAAAATTGTGCACCATGATCAAGTAGGATTCATCCCTGGGATGAAAGGCTGGTTCAATATACGGAAATCAATAAATGTTAATCACCACATCAATAGACTTAAAGATAAGAACCATATGATCATCTCGATATATGCAGAAAAAGCATTTGACAAAGTACAGCATCCCTTTATGTTCAAAACCCAAGGAAAACCAGGGATAACAGGAACTTACCTCAACATTGTAAAAGCTATATATGCTAAGCCTCAGGCTAGCATCATTCTAAATGGAGAAAAACTGAAGGCATTCCCTCTAAAATCTGGAACAAGACAGGGATGCCCTCTCTCACCGCTTCTATTCAATTTAGTTCTGGAAATACTAGCCAGAGCAATTAGAGAGACAAAAGAAATTAAAGGCATAAAAATAGGAAAAGAAGAACTTAAATTATCACTATTTGTGGATGATATGATAATATATCTAACAGACCCAAAGGGTCTACAAAGAAACTGATAGAGTTAATAAATGAATTCAGCAAAGTGGCAGGATATAAAATCAACACGCATAAATCAAAGGCATTCCTGTATATCAGAGACAAAACTTCTGAAATGGAAATGAAGAAAACCACTCCATTCACAATATCCTCAAAAAAAAAAAAAATACTTGGGAATCAACCTAACAAAAGAGGTGAAAGATTTATACAATGAAAACTACAGAACCCTAAAGAGAGAGATAGAAGAAGATCTTAGAAGATGGAAAAATGTACCCTGTTCATGGATAGGCAGAACTAACATCATCAAAATGGCGATATTACCTAAAGTTCTCTACAGGTTTAATGTGATGCCAATCAAAATCCCAACGGCATTTCTTATAGAAATTGATAAAACAATCATGAAATTCATATGGAAAAACAAAAGACCCACAATAGCAAAAGCAATTCTAAGCAGGAAGTGTGAATCTGGAGGTATAACGATACCAGATTTCAAACTGTACTACAGAGCAATAGTAACAACAACAGCATGGTACTGGTACCAAAACATGCAGGTGGACCAATGGTACAGAATATAGGACACAGAGACCAATCCACAAAATTACAACTTTCTTATATTTGATAAAGGGGATAAAAGCATGCAATGGAGGAAGGATAGCATCTTCAACAAATGGTGCTGGGAAAACTGGAAATCCATATGCAACAAAATGAAGCTGAACCCCTTTCTCTCGCCATGCACAAAAGTTAACTCAAAATGGATCAAAAAGCTTGATATCAAATAAGAGACTATGCGCCTGATAGAAGAAAAAGTTGGCTCCGATCTACATATTGTGGGGTCGGGCTCCAAATTCCTTAATAGGACGCCCATAGCCCAAGAGTTAATAACAAGAATAAACAAATGGGACTTACTTAAATAAAAAGTTTTTTTCTCAGCAAGAGAAACAATAAGAGAAGTAAATAGGGAGCCTACATCCTGGGAACAAATCTTTACTCCTCACACTTCAGATAGAGCCCTAATTTCCAGAATATACAAAGAACACAAAAAATTAAACAATAAGATAACAAATAACCCAATCAACAAATGGGCCAAGGACCTGAACAGACACTTCTCAGAGGTGGACATACAATCAATCAATAAGTACATGAAAAAATGCTCACCATCTCTAGCAGTCAGAGAAATGCAAATCAAAACCACCCTAAGCTACCATCTCACTCCAGTAAGATTGGCAGCCATTACGAAGTCAAACAACAATAAGTGCTGGCGAGGATGTGGGGAAAAGGGTACACTTGTACATTGCTGGTGGGACTGCAAATTGGTGCGGCCAATTTGGAAAGCAGTATGGAGATTCCTGGGAAAGCTGGGAATGGAACCACGATTTGACCCAGCTATCGCCCTTCTCGGACTATTCCATGAGGACCTTAAAAGAGCGTACTACAGGGATACTGCCACATCAATGATCATAGGAGCACAATTCACAATAGCTAGACTGTGGAACCAACCTAGATGTCCTTCAATAGATGAATGGATAAAAAAAATGTGGCATATATACACAATGGAGTATTACGCAGCACAAAAAAATGACAAAATCATGGAATTTGCAGGAAAATGAATGGCATT